>NC_057794.1:20359521-20652761 GCF_018294505.1 Triticum aestivum
CCGCCATCGGAGACCTCGTCGCCATCGAGCTCCGACGAAGGACCCCCCAGGCCGGACCCCACCGCCCTGCTCCTCCTTCCCTGCCCGTCTCCTTTTTCCTGCCCGTCTCCTTTTTCCTGCCTCCTCTCACACCCCTCTCTCTGCCGCCATGAACAGGGACCCCCACGACCGCCGAGCTCGAGCACCACGTCGATCCTGCCGTCAAGCCGCCGGATCTGGATGCCCTACCATCATCCTGCCTGTTCCCGGCCTCCCCGTTGTCCTCGTGCCTCGCCGGAGACCCAGCCGCAGCCGGTGGCGCCGCCGCCATGCCCCAGCTCGAGGATGAGCAGAGGGGCTCATCCCGCTCGCCTGCTCGTGGTCGCATTGACTGTGGGTCAGCCCGTGGGCCGGCCTCCTCTCCAGCCACGCCCCAGCACCGCCTCCAGCCGCCTGATCCGCCCACCTACCTGGGCTGAGCCCCTCTGGTGAGCTCCCCTACTGTCGGGCCTTGGCCCATTTGCTTCTGCGCCATCCGACGCTCGTGAGCGCACGCTAATATGTTGTGCTTGCTCTTGTTCCAGCCAAGTTCACCTCAGTTTCAGCGTGATCTGTTTTTTTCCTGTCTGCGAATTTGTCTATTTAACTAGTGAGTTATAGATTTACAGAAAAAACCCCTAGCTTCATGCATTTAATAACTCTCAAATCGTGCATCGGATTAAAATAAGTTATATATGAAAAATGCTTATAATGTTGTCTAGTTTCATAATATCCCACTTTCATCCATGTTAAAAATGTTTAGAAGGCTGTTTGCATTTAATTTGCTAATGCCATGCTAAAATGTTTTAATTCATAACTAAATAACCGTAGCTCCAAATTTAATAAACTTTATATGTAAATGGGGTAGAAAAATGCATAGTTTAACATGGTGGAATTACTTTGCATGTTTAACAACTCTAAAATATGTGTTAAAGCAGAACAGTACCAAATTCGAAATATGCATATGGGGTTTTTCCGAAAGTGTTGTTTGTTGTTCCGGCCTCATTTAAACTTGCCTAGATAGGTAGTTTTATTATGCTTCACCTCTTTCCATGTTTAAAAACATTTAATATTGTTGGGTACATAAACATGAGAGAACTAAATAATTAAATGTGGTGTTTCTTCAATATGCAACTTGTTGCATATTGAGCTCCACTTAATTTGTAGTATTGTTTGTTGCACTTTGCCATGCCTCTTTAAACCGGACATGCATCATACTTGATTGTGCATCATGCCATGTTTCTGTGATGGTTGTTTACCATCTTGTTTGCTTCTTTCCGGTTGCGCTTCTCCTTGATAGTTCCGGTTACGTTGCGATTGTGAGGATCCGTTCGACTACGTTGGTCCGTCTTCCTCATGGACTCATTCTTCTTCCTTGCGGGATCTCAAGCAAGATGACCATTACCCTCGATATCACTTCTATCTTTGCTTGCTAGTTGTTCGTTCTATCGCTATGTCGCGCTACCTACCACTTGTTTATCATGCCTCCCATATTGCCATGTAAATCCTCTAACCCACCTTCCTAGCAAACCGTTGTTTGGCTAAGTTATCGCTTTTGCTCAGCCCCTCTTATAGCGTTGCTAGTTGCAGGTGACTTGCAGGTTGTTCCATGTTGGAATATGGTTATGTTGGGATATCACATAATCTCTTATTTTAACTAATGCATCTATATACTTGGTAAAGGGTGGAAGGCTCGGCCTTATGCCTGGTGTTTTGTTCCACTCTTGCCGCCCAAGTTTCCGTCATACCGATGTTATGTTCCTTGATTTTACGTCCCTAACACGATGAGGGGTATGGGACCCTCTTGATAGTGCACTTTGAATAAAACTCCTCCAGCAAGGCCCAACCTTGGTTTTACATTTTCCTAACGACCTACAACTTTTCCTTGGGGTTGCAAACCTGAGGGTCATCTTTATTTTAACCCCCCACCCCCGGGCCAGTGCTCCTCTGAGTGTTGGTCCAAACCGGGCAGCCTGCGGGGCCATCTCGGGGAAACTTGAGGGTTGGTTTTACTCGTAGCATGACATATCCGGTGTGCCCTGAGAACGAGATATGTGAAGCTCCTATCGAGATTTGTCGGCACATTCGGGCGGTCTTGTTGGTTTAGTTTTACCATTGTCGAAATGTCTTGTGCACCGGGATTCCGAGTTTGATCGGGTGTCCCGCGATGGAGGATTGTCTTAGCGGATCGTGAGCTTGTCGTGGGCTAAGTTGGGACAGCCCTGCAGGGTATAAACTTTTGAGAGCCGTGCCCACGGTTATGTAGAAGATGGGAATTTGTTAATATCCGGTTGTAGAGAACTTGACACTTGACTTAATTAAAATGAATCAATCTCTTTTCGGCGGAGTCCGGGAATTGAACATGGTTTTGGGTTATGTTTGAACGTAAGTAGTTTTAGGATCAATCCTTGGTCACTTATAGCTTCACGACTGTTGCGTAGCTTCTCATCTTACTCTTATTTGCGTATGTTAGCCACCATATTTGCTTAGCACTTGCTGCAACTCCACCTCATTACCTTATCCTACCCATAAGCTTAAATAGTCTTGATCTCACGGGTTTTGAGATTGTGAGTCCTCGTGACTCACAAATACTACCAAAACAGTTGTAGGTGCCAATGATACCAGTGCAGGTGATGCCACCGAACTCAAGTGGGAGTTTGATGAGGAACTTGGTCGTTACTATGTTTCGTTTCCTGATGATCAGTAGTGGAGCCCAGTTGGGACGGTCAGGGATCTAGCAGTTGGGTTATCTTCTTTTTCATTTGGTTGTTCATAGTCGGACTATGAGTGTACTCTGTTGATGTATGAATTATTTAAGTATTGTGTGAAGTGGCGATTGTAAGCCAACTCTCTTTATCCCTTTCTTGTTCATTACATGGGATTGTGTGAAGATAACCCCTCTTGCGACAAAACCACTATGCGATTATGCCTCTAAGTCGTGCCTCGACACGTGGGAGATATAGCCGCATCATGGGCGTTATAGGAACTTTCAATGGTCATAACACACGGCACATGATCCGAGATCGGGCGAGTTAAAAAGGCTTAACCAACGTGTTAGGAAAAATTGATGCTCATTTCCATAGATATCAAACACCAGTTGAGCTATTCGAGGAGAGGTTGTTATTGCATGTTACACTAGGTGTACTATCTACCCTTGATAGGAATACCCAAAAGAGAAAGGCAATTGATCACATCATTAAACTTATAATATTGCCGACATTGCCCCTAGTAAGTTTCTGTTTTCCAAAGAACGCATGAAGTTGAAATCACACATGACCGAGAGACCATTGCTTGCTCTCTTGTAGAAGCGTTGGGATACCCCCCCCCTAGTGTAAGGTTTGATGCAGCCTAACAACAAGCATTTTCCTTGATTGAGAACCAAGGTTTACCAAACCATTAGGAACTACTCTACGACACCTAATGATGGGTATATATCTGCTGATACGTCCACTTTGCATCATGTTTTCCTAATGTTATTTATAGTGTTTTTATGAATTCTAACACTTTGTGGAGTAATTCTAATGCCTTTTCTCTCATAATATGCAAGGTTTACACAAAGAGGGAGATTGCTGGCAGCTGGAATTCTGGACCTGAAAAAGCTATGTCAGAGATACCTATTCTGCACATCTCCAAATGAGCTGAAATTTTACGGAGAATTATTCTGGAATATATAAGAAAAATTGGAGTAAATAAACACAAGAGGGGGCCACCCAGGTGCCCACTAGGCACCAGAGCGTGCCTGCCCCCTGGCGCGCCCTAGTGGGTAGTGGGGCCCCTGGACCACTTCCAGCGCCCATCTTCTGGTACATATGGTAATTTTCCCTAGAAAAAATAAAGAGATGACTTTCGAGACGGAGCGCCGCCGTCTCGAGGCGGAATTTGGGCAGGAGGACTTTTGCTCTCCAACGGAGCGATTCCGCTGGGGATACTTCCCTCAGAGAGGGAGAAATCGAAGCTATCGTCTTCACCAACAACCCTCTCATCATGGGAGGGCCAATCTCCATCAAAATCTTCAACAACACCATCTCATCTCAAAACCTTAGTTCATCTCTTGTGCTCAGTCTTTGTATCAAAACCTCAGATTGACACCTGTGGGTGACTAGTAGTGTTGATTACATCTTGTAGTTGATGCTAGCCGGTTATTTGGTGGAAGATTATATGTTCAAATCTATTATGATATTCAATACTCCTCTGATCTTGAGCATGAATATGTTTTCTTAGTAGTTACTTTTGTTCTTGAGGACATGGGAGAAGTCTTGTCATAAGTAATCATGTGAACTTGATATTCGTTCGATATTTTGATGATATGTAGGTTGTGATTCCCTTAGTGGTGTTATGTGAACGTCGACTACATGACACTTCACCATCTTTGGGCCCAAGGGAATGCATTGTAGAGTAGTTATTAGATGATGGGTTGCTAGAGTGATAGAAGCTTAAACCCTAGTTTATGCGCTATTTCGTAAGGGGCTGATTTGGATCCATATGTTTAATGCTATGGTTAGATTTTATCTTAATTCTTCATTCGTAGTTGTGGATGTTTGTGAGGTGTTAATCATAAGTGGGAGGCTTATTCAAGTAAGAACATCACCCAAGCACCGGTCGATCCATATGTCAAATTATCAAAGTAGTGAACGCGAATCAAACCAACGTGATGAAAGTGACTAGATGAAATTCCCGTGTGTCCTCAAGAACGTTTTGCTTACTATAAGAGATTGTTTTGGCCTGTCCTTTGCTACAAAAAGGATTGGGCTACCTTCCTACACCTATTGTTACTATTGCTACTTGTAAATTATCTTGCTATCAAACTACGTGTTACCGACAATTTCAGTGCTTCCAAAAATTACCTTGCTGAAAACCGCTTGTCATTTCCTTCTGTTCCTCGTTGGGTTCGACACTCTTACTTATCGAAAGGACTACGACTGAACCCCCATACTTGTGGGTCATCATTTGCACACACAAACAAAACGGAAAATGAAGACAGAAACAAGGTTGTTAGTCTTTTTGTCTCATTTAGCTACAAGGCTACTTGCATAATATGGTAAGTATAGGTGATTATATGATAAATAAAAAATGGGACAGTAAAGACATAAAGCGAGTAAAAAAAAGGTGTAAACAATGCAAACAGATGGACCGGGGGCCATAGTTTCACTAGAGGCATCTCTCCAAGAAAATAGATGTGTTGTAGTTGAAAGGACTTAGTCGTGGAATTGTCACGGCAGATGTCCTAGTTGAAAGGACTTAGTCGTGAGGCCAACGCATCTATGTGGTAGCTTGAGAGGGGTTGAGCGGGACGAGAGACGCAAGGTTTTACCCAGGTTTTGCCCCTCATGGTGGAGGTAAAAGCCTACATCCTGCTTCATTGATATTGATGATGATAAAGCTCACGGTTACAAGGGCAAGGTTTCGCTACCTCTATCTCGAAAGCTATTGATTTGTCTGTCTAAACTTGTCCCTCTTGGGGTGCCCTGCCCCTCCTTATATATGTTGAAGGGGCGGCTTACATGACTAGTCCTATTAGGATTAGGATTACTCTATTACAAGTGGAGTCTGATACGTCTCTGTCGTATCTATAATTTTTGATTGTTCCATGCCAATATTCTACAACTTTCATATACTTTTGGCAACTTTTATATTATTTTTGGGACTAACATATTGATCCAGTGCCCAGTGCCAGTTCCTGTTTGTTGCATGTTTTATGTTTCGCAGAATATCCATATCAAAGGGAATCCAAACGGGATAAAAACGGACGGAGAATATTTTTGGAATATTTGGAGAATTCCGGAAGAAAAATCCACGTGAGACGGTGCCCGAGGTGGCCACGAGGCAGGGGGGCACGCCCCTGACCCTCGTGGGCCACCAGTAAGGCGGTTGATGCCCTTCTCCGGCCACAAGAAAGCTAATTTTTGGTAAAAAATCACAGTGAAGGTTTCAGGCCAATTAGAGTTACAGATCTCCATATATATACGAAATGGTGAAAGGGCAGCAGAAGAGAACGCAGAAACAGAGAGAGACAGAGAGACAGATCCAATCTCGGAGGGGCTCTCGCCCCTCCCATGCCATGGAGGCCAAGGACTAGAGGGGAAACCCTTCTCCCATCTAGGGAGGAGGTCAAGGAAGAAGAAGACGAAGGGGCCCCCTCTCCCCTTCTCTTCCAGTGGCGCCGGAACACTGCCGTGGCCATCATCATCATCACCGCGATCTACACCAACACCTCCGCCATCTTCACCAACATCTCCATCACCTTCCCCCCTCTATATACAGCGGTCCACTCTCCCGCAACCCACTGTACCCTCTACTTGAACATGGTGCTTTATGCTTCATATTATTATCCAATGATGTGTTGCCATCCTATGATGTCTGAGTAGATTTTCTTGTCCTATCGGTGGTTGATGAATTGCTATGATTGATTTAATTTGCTTTTGGTTATGTTGCTGTCCTTTGGTGCCCATCATATGAGTGCACGCGTGGATCACACCCTAGGGTTAGTTGTATGTTCATAGGACTATGTATTGGAGGGCAAGGATGACAGAAGCTTCAACCTAGCATAGAAATTGATGCATACGGGATTGAAGGGGGACCAATATATCTTAATGCTATGGTTGGGTTTTACCTTAATGAACGTTAGTAGTTGCGGATGCCTGCTAATAGTTCCAATCATAAGTGCATAGAATTCCAAGTCAGGGATGAATGCTAGCAGTGGCCTCTCCCACATAATACTTGCTATCGGTCTAGTAAAGTAGTCAATTGCTTAG
Source organism: Triticum aestivum (assembly GCF_018294505.1). Taxonomy (NCBI): domain Eukaryota; kingdom Viridiplantae; phylum Streptophyta; class Magnoliopsida; order Poales; family Poaceae; genus Triticum; species Triticum aestivum. Next base: position 20,366,292 of record NC_057794.1, read on the forward strand.
GGACAATTTCGCAACTCCTACCACCACTTTTCCACACTCGCTATATTTACTTTATTGCTTCTTTACTTACAATAGCCCCTACTTTTTATTTACGCTTTGTTTATTATCTTGCAAACCTATCCAATAATACCTACAAGGTACTTCTAGTTTCATACTTGTTCTAGTAAAGCGAACATCAAGCGTGTGTAGAGTTGTATCGGTGGTCGGTAGAACTTGAGGGAATATTTGTTCTACCTTTAGCTCCTCGTTGGGTTTGACACTCTTACTTATCGAAAACTGTTGCGATCCCCTATACTTGTGGGTTATCAAGACCTTTTTCTGGCGTTGTTGCCGGGGAGCAATAGCGTGGGGTGAATATTCTCGTGTGTGCTTGTCTGCTTTATCACTAAGTAATTTTTATTTGTTGTTCTTAGTTGTTTTCTATCTTTAGTTATCGGTAGAAAACGCAAAATACCAAACAAAATTAGTTGTACCTACTAAACCAATGGTTGAAGAACCACTCAAAATCTATCACACTGTTGAAGCTTATTACTTGGATCATCTTCGATCCCTTTGTGCTCGTGCTGAAACCCCAACTAGCTTAGTTGAGGGCAAATCTTTAGATGAGCATGCTTGTTATGTGCGACACCGAATATCTGAAAAAGGGAAAATTTTACTGGGTCAAATTCATCGTTTGCAATGCTATGCTTGGAATTTATGCGAAATATATGATATTACTTGTTGTTCTGAAAACCCTAAGAAACACCTTCCCTATCAATGTGAGTTTAGTGATAATGGAATCGTATCTTCGTATGCTAAGGGTGTTTATAGTTACTATGATGTTCAACAAATTGAAGAATTTGTTGCTTTTAAGGGTGCTTATGAAATTGCTTCTTTGATTGAAACGTATGATGCTACTCTTTACAAATTTGAAAATTTTGACATACTTAAATATTGCTATGATAATTATGCTTCTAATGCCTATGTTGAACCATATTTGAGGACTACCCCGCTGTCCAAGAAGAGACTAATATTTTGCAGGAGTCTATGGAAGAAGAAATTGATGAAACTGTGAGCTCATTGGATGAAAAAGAGGAGGAGAGCGAAGAACAAAAGGAGGAAGAGCGGATTAGCTACCCGTGCCCACCTTCTAATGAGAGTAACTCTTCAACTCATACATTGTTTAATTTCCCTTCGTGCTTATTGAAGGATGATTGCTGTCGGTGTCAAAACTAGCGGATCCCGGGTAGGGGGTCCCGAACTGTGCGTCTAAGGTGGATGGTAACAGGAGGCAGGGAACACGATGTTTTACCCAGGTTCGGGCCCTCTTGATGGAGGTAAAACCCCATGTCCTGCTTGATTAATATTGATGATATGGGTAGTACAAGAGTAGATCTACCACGAGATCAGAGAGGCTAAACCCTAGAAGCTAGCCTATGGTATGATTGTCTATTGTCCTACGGACTAAAACCCTCCGGTTTATATAGACACCGGAGGGGGTTAGGGTTACACAAGGTCGGTTACAAAGGAGGAGATATACACATCCATATTGCCTAGCTTGCCTTCTACGCCAAGTAGAGTCCCATCCGGACACAAGATGAAGTCTTCAATTTTGTATCTTCATAGTCCAACAGTCCGACTGTCCGGACACCCCCTAATCCAGGACTCCCTCAGTAGCCCCTGAACCAGGCTTCAATGACGATGAGTCCGGCATGCAATGTTGTCTTCGGCATTGCAAGGCGGGTTCCTCCTCCGAATACACCACAGAAGAGTTTGAATACAAGGATAGTGTCCGACCCTGCAAAATAAGTTCCACATACCACCGTAGAGAGAATAATATTCCCACAAATCTAATTTGCTGACTTGTTTTGGCAACACGACACTATGTCATGGCCCGGTGATTATTCGAACCGTTTCTTTTAACTAGCCCCGCACATAACGCGAGGCAGTTTTTGGCACGTCTTGTCAAAGCAGAGATCGTGTCCCCTTATCACGGGATTCTCATCAATACGGGCATGGGTAACCCAACCGCGCCATCGATTATGACGCTTGGGGGATAAGCGAGTTTTACCAGGCTAGTGGGGACGCATAGTTTCGTCTGCCCATATAAAGGGATAAGGATTCACCTTTTCATCCATGCCTTCTTCCTCCTTTGCTCATCCATTTTCGCGCACTCGAGCTCCAGCGCCCAAGTCCACACTTCCCACCTCAACCTTCTCCAACTATGTCCGGAGCGGGAGGCAGGTGGATGGTCTCCTCCGTCACGGAGGGACACATCAGGAAGCTGAGGAGAGCCGGATACCTGCCCGACGACATCGCGCACCGGCTCCCAGATGAGGGGCAGCTCATCCCCACCCCGAGGCCCCATGAGAGGGTAGTGTTCCTTACCCATTTCCTCCGTGGACTGGGATTCCCTCTCCACCCATTCGTCCGGGGCTCATGTTCTACTACGGCCTGGATTTCCATGATCTGGCCCCGAACTTCATCCTCAACATCTCGGTGTTTATCGTCGTGTGCGAGGCCTTCCTCCGCATCAAGCCCCACTTTGGCTTATGGCTGAAGACCTTCAATGTCAAGCCGAAGGTAGTGAGCGGCCGCCAGGTGGAGTGCGGAGGCGCCATGGTGGGAAAGATGCCCAATGTCACATGGCTCGAGGGCTCCTTCGTGGAGACCGTAAAGGGGTGGCAATCGGGGTGGTTCTACATCACCGAGCCGCGTGACCCTAAATGGGCAGCGGCCCCCGAGTTCTGATCTGGCATCCCCACGCGGCTCACCTCCTGGCAAGAGAAGGGCCTATCCTAGGGAAGTTCGGGAGAGCTGACCGGACTCCAAACATGTATTCAAAACATGGTGAACAAGAAGCTCAAACTCGTCAACGTAGTCCAGGTCATGCTCATCCGCCGGATCCTCCCGTGCCAACAACTGGCTTTCAACTTGTGGGAGTTCGACCAGGCCCAGCACCGAACTCTGAACAGGCTCTTTGACACAACTCACGAGGATGCCTGGAAGGTGCTATTCAAGGGTGCCGAGGTTCCCCCTCCCACTACCGAGGATCGTGGATTCTGTGCGAAGCGCCAAGCCAGCGCGGTAAGCTGTTTTACCTCTCACAGGATACTCTTTTTTCATAGTTTGACTCTATGCGGGATCTAAGCTCCCGTACCTTTGACAGGACTGGCAGGAGACGACCGGACAGATCGACTGTCCGGCTCCTTTGCCCGAAGGCCCAGCAGACGCTCTCCTGATGAAGATGTTGACTCCGGCTCCTTACAAGGTGCCGGAGAAGACCAAGAAGGCGAAGGGAACCCAAAAGAGTTCCCAACGCCAGGCGTCATCGGACTCATCGTCCGATAACTCTGCGACACACTCCTCCCACGAAGACGAGGAGGAGGAAGAAGAAGATGCTCCCCCTTTAGTTGGGGGAGACAAGAAAAGGAAGGTCGCCCCAACTGGGGTGGCCAAAGGGTCCAAGAAGGGAAGAACTCTCCTTCCGGACAGTTCCACCACCGCTGCCGAAGGCGAAGACGAGTGGCTGCTCAGGGCCAAGCCCCTGGCGAAGTCGTAAGTATTCGGATACCAGAGTAACTCATAGCATTCCTTTGCCGCACTGCTTCCCCTAACGCTGGATAGCAGAGTAACTCATATGCAGGCCGCCACGAGCCAGTATCGATGTATCGTCGGACGGCTCCCTGGGCTCGTCGGATATGGATAGCGATCCACTTCCGACCGCCACCTCCCCTTGCTCTGCGGACGATGCCGAGGTATTGTCTCAAGAGGCACCAGGTCCAGGGGAGACAGTCCCGGAGGCGCCTCAAGGCGACCTTCCGGACTCCGGGAGCAGAGGGAACAAGGCCCCTGAGGGCTCCGAGTTCGGCCCTCAGCCGAACACCGCGTCGGAACCTCCAGTGGTTTCAGACTCGAGCAGGCGGCCTCCTTCCAAGAGGGGCAAGACGCCTGTGCCGGTGACCTCTGTCCATCCAGAGGCGCCGGACAATCTGCTGGGAGTGCTTCGCAGCGCTTCCATCGACGAGGAGCACCGTACTATTATGAGTATGGTGGTCCAGAAGGTTCAGTCCGCCAAGAGCGGATTGACTGAAACCTATGCCAGCCTTCTAACAGGCTTTGAGGTAAGTGTTAAAATATAGGAAAAATGTTACCACATAGACAGTAGCCCCTGATGCTCTGTTCGGTGTTCGTAAAGAAAAGCCAAACAAAGGATCAAACAATATCGCAGGAGTATAATATAAGTATGTCAATATGCGTATGCAGGCTTCGCTGCTGGCCTCAGCCGCACTGACTGCGCAGGTTGTCACACTGAAGCATGACCTCGAGGGGTCCAAGAAAGAGCTCGGTCTTGCCAAGAGGCAGCTTGAGGAGAACAAGGGTAAGTAATACCCTGTTTATAGATATGTATATATAGAAAAGAAGACGCGATTGCAAAATGACAGGATCATCGTATATTTGCCAGGGGCCACGACCGAGGTGGCGACCCTAAAGCAAGCACTATCCGAGGCCGAAGACAAAGCGGCCAAGGAGCGAACCGAGCGGGAAAGGCAAGAGGCACGGGTGGGCGAGGTGCAACAAGAGCTCCAAGCTCTCGTGTCGAAGCATGAGGCGTTGGAGCGTGACTCGAAGACGCGAGAGTCCGAGATTGCCGCCGCCCGTGAAAGTGCAAAGAGTGCCAAGGCCGAAGCCCAAAAGGCCCTCCAGGAGATTGACGTGATGAAGAAAATAGCAGCGGGTAAGGCATTCTATATGCAAAGCAAGCATGTGAAAGTAAATTACCTATTACTTACCCGAATCCGGAGCTCGCCTCGCAGCGTGTCGGATGCCGCACAGTTTTACCAGGCCAAGGAGGGAAGCTCAACGGAGAAGCTGTTCTGGTCCCAGTATACTGGGACTGAACACCCGGTGCCTATGAGCGACCAGCTGAAGTAGATGGTCGAGCTACACAAGGCGGCTGAACAGGCCATGAAGGGCTTTATAGTCTGGCTTTGGCCTGGCGACGCCCTTCCGAACAGCTACTTCGGCCTGGTGAGGCGGCTTGTGGATGCCTGCCCACGACTGGAAGTCGTCAAGCGGTCCGTCTGCATCGAAGGTGCACGCCGGGCTTTCGCCCGTGTGAAGGTGCAATGGGCCAAGCTAGACGCCGTGAAGCTGATCAAGGTAGGACCGCCGCAGGGCAAGGAGCATCGCACCCCCTAAATTTATTATGAGGGTGTCCTGAAGGGTGCCCATCTTGTAGCGGACGAGTGTACGAAAGATGTAATATTTGAGTAAACTTGCTCGTGTGATCCTGAATTGTAAGTGCATCTAGTGCCACACCTAGTTGGTTTTGGAGTATTGACGACAAACCTAGTTGAGGGACTAATGTGTTTGTGAGAATTGCAGGATAACACAGGTAGAAGTCCCTCATTGATTCAGTTTTCCTACCAGAGATGACCCCTAAAAATGTACGAAGACATTGAAGTCAATGGTGGTATATGAAGATATTCACATTGAAGACTATGACAAGAGAAGACACCACGTGAAGCCTATGGAACTCGAAGACTTAGATCTTTCGTAGTTCTCTTTCATTTGTGTTGAGTCATAGGAACCACCTTACTGTTAAGTGGGGTCCAAGAGAACCAGTCAAAACGACTGAAGTGATGCCTAAACAAAAAACCCATGTCTTCGAGTGAAGACTATGAGAGCAAATCTTGTCCAGAGTCGGACAAGTCAGCTTTGCTTGTAGCCCAAGTAAAGTTGCCGTGTGAGTTTGAAATCTGACCGTTGGAACACGTGTCAGTTCCTTAGTAACCCAGGGTCATTTCGGACAAATCAGGTCGGGTTGCCAAGTGGCTATAAATAGCCCACCCCCTACAACCATAAACGGTTGGCTGCTCAGATTTAGTGCACGGCTTTTGTCGTTTGAGAGCAACCCACCTCGAAGCCTTTGATAGAGAGAATTCCTAGCGAGGATAAAGCCCTAACCACCCAGAGCCAGAGAGAATTGGGCATCACTTAAGTCTTCTTGTCTGAGTGATCTGAAGACTTATTACACTTGAGGACTGTGCATCCTCCAGCCGGTTAGGCGTCGTGTTCTGAGCATCCAAGAGACATTGTGGATTGCCACGAAGTCTGTGAAGGTTTGGGAGTCTACCTTGAAGACTTACCAGAGTGATCGGGCGAGGTCTGTGTGACCTTAGCTCAAGGAGAATACGGTGAGGACTGGGTGTCCTGAGCTGCGTGTTCAAGACTGGGTGTCCGGGACTGTGTGTCCTAAGGTTTAAATACCTAGCCGCTCCAACCAGACGTACAATTGTCACAGCAACTGGAACTGGTCCAACAAATCATTGTCTTCAACGAGTCACTGGTTTCATCTTCACTTCCTTTTACTTACTGTTACTCATTGTGAAGTCATTGCATGCTTGCTCTATCTTTTGTCTTCACAACATGACTGTATGATCTATTTGGCTTCATAATATCTTCCTACCTGATCCTTATTACACTGCAGCTATTTGTCATTGTGCTTTCACTCTATTGAATACTTGACCATGGCTTGCCTAGTGTAGTCTACCTTCCGCTGCATAGTAATAGGCATATCTCTACTGTTTGTCTTCATAACTTCCACGTTTTGAAGACTTTCATAAAAATCGCCTATTCACCCCCCTCTAGCCGATATAACGCACTTTCAATTGGTATCAGAGCAAGGTGCTCCCTTGTTCTGTGTGATTCGGTTTAACCACCTGGAGTTTTAGCTATGTCGACTGCAGGGATAATTAAAGTCTCCGCTGCATGCCCCGTCTTCGATGGAACTGAATATCCCTACTGGAAGAATAAGAGCGCATGCATATTGAAGCCATTGACGTCGACCTATGGTATGTCATCGAGAACGGCGTTCCCAAGGCTGGAGAAGGTGTCACTGCTGCTGATGTCAAGAAATTCACTCAACTGGACTCTACTGCCAAGAATATCATTTGTGGTCATCTGACCAAAGGACAGTATGGCCGTGTGAGTGCTTTGAAGACATCCAAGCTGGTCTGGGACTGACTCTCAAAGGTCAATGAAGGCATCTCAACCCAGAGAGATTAGAGAATCAGTGTCCTTCGTAACCTCTTCAACCGCTTCAAGCGAAATGACAATAAGAATGTCCAGCACACATTTGATCGACTCACTGACATCACAAATGAGCTTCAAGCCCTCGGCGCCACTGAGATCACCAAAGATGAAGTCGTCAAGACGCTGCTGAGATCACTTGATAGTTCATTTGACATCCTAGCCCTGATGATTCAAGAACGTCCTGATTTCAAGACACTCGATCCGTCTGACATAATTGAGAGGCTCAACACACACGAGTTTCAGCTTTCTGAGAAAAGAGATATCTACGGTCCAAACTATGGACGAACTCGTGCCTTGAAGGCAAAAGCTGTTTCCTCATCTGAAGAAGAATCTGACAGCAGTTCTGATGATCCTGAAGACATTGGAAGGGAACTTGCTATGCTTGTGAAGAAGTTCCAAAAATTCACCAAGAAGAAAGGCTTCAGAAAGTCTTCACGATCAAGCTCAAGGAATGATGAAGCTTCTGCTCATGACTACAAGAAGAAAACATGCCACAAGTGCAAGAAAACTGGACACTTCATCTCTGAGTGTCCACAGTGGGACAATGAGAACAGAAAGAAGAAGAAGAGCAAGGAATATGACTCTGACGACAAGAAGAAGACGAAATACTCAAAGTCTTCTTCCAAGTCTTCCTCAAAGTCTTCATCACACAAGAAGAGCTCATATGGCAAGGCACGTGCGTTTGTTGGCAAGGAAATGGATTCAGAGGAGGAGTCCGCTTCTGAGGAGGAAGAGGTGGAGTCTGAGGAGGAGTCTGATTCTGGCATTGCAAGTCTGGCTACAGCATACGCCGCCAAGTCCATCTTCAACACTGAAGACAATGACTTCATCACCGACACCGATGCAAATGATAAGGACTACTCCGATCCTACCTACTACTTCATGGCCCGCGGTGCCAAGGTAAACACACGCACTACTCACTATCAAACATCTAGCGACGATGACTCTGATTGTGGTTCGAAACCCAGCTACAAAACACTTGCTAAAATTGCAACTGAACAACAAAAAGCTATGGAACATATTCAAAAACTATTAGACACAAGCGATGATCTATTGGGTGCTGAAATGACTCGATCTGAATCCTTAATTGAAGACATAAAAAATCTTCACATTAAGTATCAAGAACTTGAAGATCGTCATGATACTCTCTCAACAACTCATGAAAAGATTTCCTATGATTATGTTCAAAGGAAGCAAGATCTTAAGAAGTTGAGAGCGGCTCATGAAGATCTTCAAAAGGAAAACGAGTCACTTCGTGCCAAACAGATCAGTTCCGCTCAGGAAGGATTTGAACCACCATGTCTTAAATGCATTGAGCGTGATAATGCTGCTTCTGTTGCTGAATGTTCTACTGCTGCTACTGTTGCAATATCTTCAACTGTTGATGTGGTAACTAACCCCTCTTTTGAGGATACCACCGCTATTGCTGATGAGAATGCTAGGTTGAAGACATTGCTTGAAACAGGGATGTACAAAAGTCTTAAAGGGCATCAGACATTATGTGATGTCCTCAAGAAGCAGATTCTGAACCGAAACCCTAGGAAAGAGGGTGTTGGGTTCGTAAGGAAAATGAATGCAGATGGCTCTTACTAGAAACCTGAGCAGTACCCCAAAACCATGTGGGTTGCTGCAAAGGAACCTTCAGTAGATCCATCCAATCTATCTGGCTTCATTTGTGCTAACCCCATTATCATTGATGAATCCTTTGATGCAAACTATGTACTGTTTAAGAATCAGAATGGTGAAGTGTTTGCCAGGTACATTGGTACTAACTGCAGGAATGGACCGCCTATGAAGAAGATCTGGGTTCCAAAAAGGTGTCTTGAAAATCTTCCTGTGAATGTCTTCATGACACCTCACATGAAGAAGACAAACCTCAGACCAAAGGCTTCATAAGGTCCAAAGGCTTCATACAGACAGAGGACTCACCTGAGTCGCACTAACGCAAATGTTTTGCAGGGAAACCACGCTCAGTCATATGAATATGAGAACGGTTCATCAAACCGCCATGTTCATATGACCAAGAATTATTCTGCCTATTCTTATGAGTACTGTTGTCCACCTGCTAGACTGTTTGCTAGGGCTCCAAAGCCAAAATTCTCAGATGCTGCACTTAGACTTATTGCTTCTAAGCCACCCTTGAAGATGTGGGTGGCTAAGAAAGCTTAACTCTCTTTTGCAGGGAAAGGTCTCCAGCAGAAAACCAAAATCTTCTGACGCTATTGCTGGGGACCTTAAAAATCTTGTAGGGCGCAAGATAAAATGCCCGAATGGCATCACTATGTACTTCGTTCCTGAATCGCATGCTACTCTCCCTATTAGTCCTAATCTGGATCTAAGTTTTCATAACCCACTAGTTCGTCAAATGTTTCTGCTTCACAATACTCTTCGTGAAGCCTATCCCCCTAACTGCACTGTAGGGTACGACACCAACGTCTTCAGAATGGATTATTGACAGTGGGTGTACAAATCACATGACTGGCAAAAGAAGCCTTCTTATGGACTCAACCTTACGTCCATCCGACAAGAGCCACATCACATTCGCTGACACTGGTAAAAGTAAGGTATTGGGTCTAGGTAGAGTTGCAATCTCAAGGGATCAACACATGGATAAAGTCATGCTTGTTGAATCCCTTGGCTTCAACTTAATGTATGTCTCAATGCTTTGAGATTTAAACATGATCGTAATATTTGGAAAATATCGTTGCCTGGTACTAATGGAATCTGACAAGTCTCTAGTGTTTGAAGGGTATCGGAAAGATGATTTGTATGTGGCAGATTTCTCAGCAGGGCCACAGCTTGCAGTATGTCTTCTGGCAAAAGCTTCAGAATGCTGGCTTTGGCATCGGAGGCTTGGGCATGCTGGCATGAGGAACCTCCACACCCTTGCAAAGAAGAAGCATGTCATAGGCATCGAGGGCGTCAAGTTCAAGAAAGATCACTTATGCGGTGCCTGTGAAGCAGGGAAGATGACGAGGGCAAAACATCCCTCGACGACAATCATGACGACTACTCGACCCTTCGAACTGTTGGGGAACGTAGTAATTTCAAAATTTTCCTACGCACACGCAAGATCATGGTGATGCATAGCAACGGGGGAAGAGTGTGATCTACGTACCCATGTAGATCGACAGCGGAAGCGTTGACGCAACATAGAGGAAGTAGTCATACGTCTTCCCGATCCGACCGATCCAAGCACCGTTACTCCGGCACCTCCGAGTTCTTAGCACACGTACAGCTCGATGACGCTCCCCGGGCTCCGATCCAACAAAGCTTCGGGGATGAGTTCCGTCAGCACAACAGCGTGGTGACGATGATGTTGTTCTACCGACGCAGGGCTTCACCTAAGCAATACAACGATATGATCGAGGTGGAATATGGTGGCAGGGGGCACCGCACACGGCTAATGAACGATCACGGGGATCAATTTGTGTCCATGGGGTGCCCCTTGCCTCAGTACATAAAGGATGGAGGAGGAGGAGGCCGGCCAAGGCAATAGGTGCGGCCAGGATGTGGAGTCCTACTAGGACTCCAAGTCCTAGTAGGAGTCCACCAAGAGGGGAGGAAGGGAGAAGGAAGTGGAGGAGAAGGAAAGGTGGCCGGCCCCCTTTTCCCTAGTCCAATTCGGACTAGAGGGGAGGGGGGGCGCAGCAGCCCCTTGGCCCTTTCTCCTCTTCCTACTAAAGCCCATCAAGGCCCATTGCTTCTCCCGTAACTACCCGGTACTCCGAGAAATACCCGAATCACTCGGAACCTTTCCGATGTCCGAATATAGTCGTCCAATATATCGATCTTTACGTCTCGACCATTTCGAGACTCCTCGTCATGTCCCCGATCTCATCCGGGACTCCGAACTCCTTCGGTACATCAAAACTCATAAACTCATAATATAATTGTCATCGAAACCTTAAGCGTGCGGACCCTACGGGTTCGAGAACGATGTAGACATGACCGAGACATGTCTCCGGTCAATAACCAATAGCGGGACCTGGATGCCCATATTGGCTCCTACATATTCTACGAAGATCTTTATCGGTCAGACCGCATAACAACATACGTTGTTCCCTTTGTCATCGGTATGTTACTTGCCCGAGATTTGATTGTCGGTATCCAATACCTAGTTCAATCTCGTTACCGGCAAGTCTCTTTACTCGCTCTGTAATACATCATCCCGCAACTAACTCATTAGTTGCAATGCTTGCAAGGCTTAAGTGATGTGCATTACCGAGAGGGCCTAGAGATACCTCTCCGACAATCGGAGTGACAAATCCTAATCTCGAAATACGCCAACCCAACATGTACCTTTGGAGACACATGTAGAGCTCCTTTATAATCACCCAGTTACGCTGTGACGTTTGGTAGCACACAAAGTGTTCCTCTGGCAAACGGGAGTTGCATAATCTCATAGTCATACAAACATGTATAAGTCATGAAGAAAGCAATAGCAACATACTAAACGATCGGGTGCTAAGCTAACGGAATGGGTCATGTCAATCAGATCATTCATCTAATGATGTGATCCCGTTAATCAAATAACAACTCTTTGTCCATGGTTAGGAAACATAACCATCTTTGATTAACGAGGTAGTCAAGTAGAGGCATACTAGTGACACTTTGTTTGTCTATGTATTCACACATGTATTATGTTTCCGGTTAATACAATTCTAGCATGAATAATAAACATTTATCATGATATAAGGAAATAAATAATAACTTTATTATTGCCTCTAGGGCATATTTCCTTCAGTCTCCCACTTGCACTAGAGTCAATAATCTAGTTCACATCGCTATGTGATTAACACCAATAGTTCACATCTTTATGTGATTGGTTCACATCTCCATGTGACTAACACCCAAAGGGTTTACTAGATTCAATAATCTAGTTCACATCGCCATGTGATTAACACCCAAAGAGTGATCATCTTTTGCTTGTGAGAGAAATTTAGTCAACGGGCCTGCCAAATTCCGATCCGTATGTATTTTGCAAAATTCTATGTCTACAATGCTCTGCACGGAGCTACTCTAGCTAATTGCTCCCAATTTCAATATGTATCCAGATTGAGACTTAGAATCATCTGGATCAGTGTCAAAATCTTGCATCGATGTAACCCTTTACGGCGAACCTTTTTGTCACGTCCATAATCGAGAAACATATCCTTATTTCACTAAGGATAATTCTAACCGCTGTCCAGTGATCTACTCCTAGATCACTATTGTACTCCCTTGCCAAATCAGTGCAGGGTATACAATAGATCTGGTATATAGCATGACATACTTTATAGAACCTATGGCCAAGGCATAGGGAATGACTTTCATTCTCTTTCTATCTTCTGCTGTGGTCGGGCTTTGAGTCTTACTCAACTTCACACCTTGTAATACAGGCAAGAACTCTTTCTTTGACTGCTCCATTTTGAACTACTTCAAAATCTTGTCAAGGTATGTATTCATTGAAAAAACTTATCAAACGTCTTGATCTATCTCTATAGATCTTGGAGCTCAATATGTAAGCAGCTTCACCGAAGTCTTTCTTTGAAAAATTCCTTTCAAACACTCCTTTATGCTTTACAGAATAATTCTACATTATTTCCGATCAACAATATGTCATTCACATATACTTATCAGAAATGCTGTAGTGCTCCCACTCACTTTCTTGTAAATACAGGCTTCACCGCAAGTCTGTATAAAACTATATGTTTTGATCAACTCATCAAAGCGTATATTCCAACTCCGAGATGCTTGTACCAGTCCATAGATGGATCGCTGGAGTTTGCACATTTTGTTAGCACCTTTCGGATTGACAAGACCTTCTGGTTGCATCATATACAACTCTTCTTTAATAAATCCATTAAGGAATGCAGTTTTGTTTATCCATTTGCCAGATTTCATAAAATGCAGCAATTACTAACATGATTCGGACAGACTCAAGCATAGATACGAGTGAGAAGCTCTCATTGTAGTCAACACTTTGAACTTGTCGAAAACCTTTTGCGACAATTCTAGCTTTGTAGATAGTAACACTACTATCAGCGTCCGTCTTCCTCTTGAAGATCCATTTATTCTCAATTGCTTGCCGATCATCCGGCAAGTCAACCAAAGTCCATACTTTGTTCTCATACATGGATCCCATCTCAGATTTCATGGCTTCAAGCCATTTTGCGGAATCTGGGCTCACCATCGCTTCTTCATAGTTCGTAAGTTCGTCATGGTCTAGTAACATGACTTCCAGAACAGGATTACCCTACCACTCTGGTGCGGATCTCACTCTGGTTTACCTACGAGATTCGTTAGTAACTTGATCTGAAGTTTCATGATCATCATCATTAGCTTCCTCACTAATTGGTGTAGGTGTCTCAGAAACCGGTTTCTGTGATGTACTACTTTCCAATAAGGGAGGAGGTACAGTTACCTCATCAAGTTCTACTTTCCTCCCACTCACTTCTTTCGAGAGAAACTCCTTCTCCAGAAAGTTTCCGAATTTAGCAACAAAAGTCTTGCCTTCGGATCTGTGATAGAAGGTGTACCCAACAGTAACTTTTGGGTATCCTATGAAGACACATTTTTCCGATTTGGGTTTGAGCTTATCAGGACGAAACTTTTTCTCATAAGCATCACAACCCCAAACTTTTAAGAAATGACAACTTTGGTTTCTTGCCAAACCACAGTTCAAATTGTGTCATCTCAACGGACTTAGATGGTGCCCTTTTAAATGTGAATGCAGCTGTCTTTAATGCATAACCCCAAAACGATAGTGGTAAATCGGTAAGAAACATCATAGGTCGCACCATATCTAATAAAGTACGGTTATGACGTTCGGACACACCATTACATTGTGGTGTTCCAGGTGGCGTGAGTAGTGAAACTATTTCACATTGTTTTTAACTGAAGACCAAACTCGTAACTCAAATATTTGTCTCTGCGATCAGATCGTAGAAACTTTATTTTCTTGTCACGATGATTTTCCACTTCACTCTGAAATTCTTTGAACTTTTCAAATGTTTCAGACTTATGTTTCATCAAGTAGATATACCCATATCTGCTCAAATCATCTGTGAAGTTCAGAAAATAACGATACTTGCTGTGAGCCTTAACACTCATCAGACCGCATACATCAGTATGTATTATTTCCAATAAGTCAGTTGCTCGCTCCGGAGAACGGAGTCTTAGTCATCTTGCCCATGAGGCATGGTTCGCAAGCATCAAGTGATTCATAATCAAGTGATTCCAAAATCCCATCAACATGGAGTTTCTTCATGCGCTTTACACCAATATGACCTAAACGGCAGTGCCACAAATATGTTGCACTATCATTATTAACTTTGCATCTTTTGGTTTCAATATTATGATTATGTGTATCACTATGATCGAGATCCAACGAACTATTTTCATTGGGTGTGTAACCATATAAGGTTTTATTCATGTAAACAGAACAACAATTTATTCTCTTACTTAAATGAATAACCGTATTACAATAAACATGATCAAATCATATTCATGCTCAACGCAAACACCAAATAACACTTATTCAGGTTCAACACTAATCCCGAAAGTATAGGGAGTGTGCGATGATGATCATATCAATCTTGGAACCACTTCCAACACACATCGTCACTTCACCCTTAACTAGTCTTTATTCTGCAACTCCCATTTCGAGTTACTAATCTTAGCAACTGAACTAGTATCAAATACTGAGGGGTTGCTATAAACACTAGTAAAGTACACACCAATAACATGTATATCAAATATACTTATGTTCACTTTGCCATCCTTCTTGTCTGCCAATCACTTGGGGTAGTTCCGCTTCCAGTGACCAGTCCCTTTGCAGTAGAAGCACTTAGTCTCAGGCTTAGGATCAGACTTGGGATTCTTCACTTGATCAGCAACTTGCTTGCTGTTCTTTTTGAAGTTCCCCTTCTTCCCTCTGCCCTTTTCTTGAAACTAGTGGTCTTGTCTACCATCAACACTTGATGTTTTTCTCGATTTCTACCTTCATCAATTTCCGCATTACGAAGAGCTTGGGAATCGTTTCCGTTATCCCTTGCATATCATAGTTCATCACGAAGTTCTACTAACTTGGTGATGGTGACTAGAGAATTCTGTCAATCACTATCTTATCTGGAAGATTAACTCCCACTTGATTCAAGCAATTGTAGTACCCAGACAATCTGAGCACATGCTCACTAGTTGAGCGATTCTCCTCCATCTTTTAGCTATAGAACTTGTTGGAGACTTCATATCTCTCAACTCGGGTATTTGCTTGAAATATTAACTTCAACTCCTGGAACATCTCATATGCTCCATGACGTTCAAAACGTCTTTGAAGTCCCGATTCTAAGCCATTAAGCATGGTGCACTTAAACTATCAAGTAGTCATCATATTGAGCTAGCCAAACGTTCATAATGTCTGCATCTGCTCCTGCAATAGGTCTGTCACCTAGCGGTGCATCAAGGACATAATTCTTCTGTGCAGAAATGAGGATAAACCTCAGATCATGGATCCAATCCGCATCATTGCTACTAACATCTTTCAACACAATTTTCTCTAGGAACATATCAAAATAAACACAGGGAAGCAAGAACGCGAGCTATTGATCTACAACATAATTTGCAAAATACTACCAGGACTAAGTTCATGATAAATTTAAGTTCAATTTAATCATATTACTCAAGAACTCCCACTTAGATAGACATCCCTCTAATCCTCTAAGTGATCACGTGATCCAAATCAACTAAACCATGTCCGATCATCACGTGAGATGGAGTAGTTTCATTGGTGAACATCACTATGTTGATCATATCTACTATATGATTCACGCTCGACCTTTCGGTCTCTGTGTTCCGCGGCCATATCTGTATATGCTTGGCTCGTCAAGTATAACCTGAGTATTCCGCGTGTGCAACTGTTTTGCACCCGTTGTATTTGAACGTAGAGCCTATCACACCCGATCATCACGTGGTGTCTCAGCACGAAGAACTTTCGCAACGGTGCATACTCAGGGAGAACACTTCTTGATAATTTAGTGAGAGATCATCTTATAATGCTACCGTCAATCAAAGCAATATAAGATGCATAAAAGATAAACATCACATGCAATCAATATAAGTGATATGATATGGCCATCATCACCTTGTGCCTGTGATCTCCATCTCCGAAGCACCGTCATGATCACCATCGTCACCGGCGCAACACCTTGATCTCCATCGTAGCATCGTTGTCGTCTCGCCAATCTTATGCTTCCACGACTATCGCTACCGCTTAGTGATAAAGTAAAGCATTATAGCGCGATTGCATTGCATACAATAAAGCGACAACCATATGGCTCCTGCCAGTTGCCGATAACCCGGTTACAAAACATGATCATCTCATACAATAAAATCAGCATCATGTCTTGACCATATCACATCACAACATGCCCTGCAAAAACAAGTTAGACATCCTGTACTTTGTTTGTTGCAAGTTTTACGTGGCTGCTACGGGCTTAAGCAAGAACCAATATTACCTACGCATCAAAACCACAACGATTGTTTGTCAAGTTGATGCCATTTTAACCTTCGCAAGGACCGGGCGTAGCCACACTTGGTTCAACTAAAGTTGGAGAAACAGTCACCCGCAAGCCACCTATGTGCAAAGCACGTCGGGAGAACAGGTCTCGCGTAAGCGTACGCGTAATGTCGGTCCGGGCCGCTTCATCCAACAATACCGCCGAACCAAAGTATGACTTGCTGGTAGGCAGTATGACTTATATCGCCCACAACTCACTTGTGTTCTACTCGTGCATATAACATCAAACCATAAAACCTAGGCTTGGATACCACTGTTGGGGAACATAGTAATTTCAAAAATTTCCTACGCACACGCAAGATCATGGTGATGCATAGCAACGAGGGAAGAGTGTGATCTACGTATCAATGTAGATCGATAGCGGAAGCGTTGACGCAACATAGAGGAAGTATTCGTACGTCTTCCCGATCTGACCGATCCAAGCACCGTTACTCCGGCACCTCCGAGTTCTTAGCACACATACAGCTCGATGACGCTCCCCAGGCTCAGATCCAGCAAAGCTTTGGGGATGAGATCCGTCAGCACAACGGCGTGGTGACGATGATGATGTTCTACCGACACAGGGCTTCGCCTAAGCACTACAACAATATGATCGAGGTGGAATATGGTGGCAGGGGGCACCGCACATGGCTAAGGAACGATCACGGGGATCAACTTGTGTCCATGGGGTGCCCCTTGCCTCAGTATATAAAGGATGGAGGAGGAGGAGGCCGGACAAGGCAATAGGTGCGGCCAGGATGTGGAGTCCTACTAGGACTCTAAGTCCTAGTAGGAGTCCACCAAGAGGGGAGGAAGGGAGAAGGAAGTGGAGGAGAAGGAAAGGTGGCCGGCCCCCTTTTCCCTAGTCCAATTCGGACTAGAGGGGAGGGGGGGGGGCGCAGCAGCCCCTTGGCCCTTTCTCCTCTTCCTACTAAAGCCCATCAAGGCCCATTGCTTCTCCCGTAACTACCCGGTACTCCGAGAAATACCCGAATCACTCGGAACCTTTCCGATGTCCGAATATAGTCATCCAATATATCAATCTTTACGTCTCGACCATTTCGAGACTCCTCGTCATGTCCCCGATCTCATCCGGGACTCCGAACTCCTTCGGTACATCAAAACTCATAAACTCATAATATAACTGTCATTGAAACCTTAAGCGTGCGGACCCTACGGGTTCGAGAACGATGTAGACATGACCGAGACATGTCTCCGGTCAATAACCAATAGCGGGACCTGGATGCCCATATTGGCTCCTACATATTCTACGAAGATCTTTATCGGTCAGACCGCATAACAACATACGTTGTTCCCTTTGTCATCGGTATGTTACTTGCCCGAGATTTGGTCGTCGGTATCCAATACCTAGTTCAATCTCCTTACCGGCAAGTCTCTTTACTCGTTCTGTAATACATCATACCGCAACTAACTCATTAGTTGCAATGCTTGCAAGGCTTAAGTGATGTGCATTACCGAGAGGGCCCAGAGATACCTCTCCGACAATCGGAGTGACAAATCCTAATCTCGAAATACGCCAACCTAACATGTACCTTTGGGGACACCTGTAGAGCTCCTTTATAATCACCCAGTTACGTTGTGACGTTTGGTAGCACACAAAGTGTTCCTCCGGCAAATGGGAGTTGCATAATCTCATAGTCATAGGAACATGTATAAGTCATGAAGAAAGCAATAACAACATACTAAACGATCGGCTGCTAAGCTAACGGAATGGGTCATGTCAATCAGATCATTCATCTAACGATGTGACCCCGTTAATCAAATAACAACTCTTTGTCCATGGTTAGGAAACATAACCATCTTTGATTAACGAGCTAGTCAAGTAGAGGCATACTAGTGACACTTTGTTTGTCTATGTATTCGCACATGTATTATGTTTCCGGTTAATACAATTCTAGCATGAATAATAAACATTTATCATGTTATAAGGAAATAAATAATAACTTTATTATTGCCTCTAGGGCATATTTCCTTCACGAACTGCTTCACATGGATCTTTTTGGTCCCACTCACTACTCAACTTTTACCACTACTGCTTGCCTCTATGGCTTTGTCATTGTTGATGATTACTCCAGATACACTTGGGTGCACATAATCCTTTACAAGACTGAAGTGCAGGATGTATTCAGACGCTTCGCCAATCGAGCTATGAACAATTACGACGCCAAGATAAAGCACATCAGAAGTGACAATGGCACTAAATTCAAGAACACTGGACTTGATACATATCTTGATACCTTGGGCATCACACATGAATTCTCAGCCCCGTACACGCCACAGCAGAATGGCATCGTCGAACGCAAGAACAGAACACTCATTGAGATGGCCAGAACGATGCTAGATGAATACAAGACTCCAAGAAAATTCTGGCCTGAAGCCATTGACACTGCATGCCATACAATCAATCATGTTTATCTTCACAAGCTTCTGAACAAGACATCTTATGAACTCCTAACTGGCAAGAAGCCAAATGTCAGTTACTTCAGAGTATTTGGCGCAAGGTGCTGGATCAAGGACCCACACCACACCTCAAAGTTTGCACCAAAAGCACATGAGGGTTTTATGCTTGGATATGGAAAGGATTCGCACTCCTACAGAGTCTTCAATCTCTTTCATTACAAAGTGGTTGAAACAGTGGATGTGCGGTTCGATGAGACCAATGGTTCACAAAGAGAGCAACTACCAAATGTGCTAGATGAAGTTCCATCTAGTGAATCAATCAAGCTAATGGGAACTGGAGAGATTATACCTTCTGAAGCTCATCCTGAAGAAGAACTTATCATCTCAGCACCTGATCCACATGAAGACAATGCTCAGCCTGAAGACATTCCTCCCAACAACAACACAGATCAGCAAGAGCAAAGTCTTCGCCCTGTACATCCTCGTGTTGCCAATGAAGTGCAAATTGAGAGAATAATTGACAACATCAATGCATCTGGTCCACTCACTCGTTCAAGGGCAACTCAGCTGGCAAATTTTTGTGGGCACTTCGCATTTGTCTCAATTACAGAACCCAAGAAAGTTGAAGAAGCCTTCATGGAACCTGAATGGATTCAAGCTATGCAAGAAGGGCTTCAACAGTTTGAGCGGAACAATGTATGGGAACTGGTTAAGCGTCCTGATCCACGGAAGCACAATATAATAGGCACCAAATGGATATACCGCAACAAGCAATATGAGCATGGTCAAATTGTCAGAAACAAAGCTCGCCTCGTTGCTCAAGGATATACTCAAGTGGAAGGCATTGACTTCGATGAAACATTTGCTCCTGTGGCTAGGCTTGAAGCCATACGTATACTGCTGGCCTATGCAAATCATCATAACATACTTCTATATCAAATGGATGTGAAGAGTCCCTTTCTCAATGGCAAGATTGAAGAAGAAGTGTATGTTGCACAACCACCTGGGTTTGAAGATCCAAAACATCCTGACATGGTATACAAGCTCAACAAGGCACTGTATGGCCTCAAACAAGCCCCTCGGGCCTGGTATGACACACTCAAATACTTCCTGAAGAGCAAAGGCTTCATACCTGGTTCCCTAGATCCCACTCTCTTCACGAAGACATATGATGGTGAACTGTTTGTGTGCCAAATTTATGTGGATGACATTATCTTCGGCTGCACCAATCAGAAGTACAGTGAAGAGTTTGGCTATATGATGCAAGAGCAATATCAGATGTCTATGATGGGGGAGCTGAAGTTCTTCCTCGGTCTTCAAATACGACAAAACGCAACGACATCTTCATATCTCAAGAGAAGTATCTCAAAGAGTGCCTGAAAAGTTTGGTATGCAAGACTGCAAAGGCTTCACAACACCAATGCCAGCCAAACATCATCTGGGTCCCGACGACAATGGTAAAGAGTTCGATCAAAAGGTATATCGCTCCATGATTGGTTCTTTGCTTTATTTATGTGCATCTAGGCTAGATATTATGCTTAGTGTTTGCATGTGTGCTCGATTTCAAGCGGCACCAAAGGAGTCGCATCACTTAGCTGTGAAGCAAATTCTTCGATATTTGGCTCACACCCCAACTCTCGGATTATGGTATCCAAAGGGCTCAGAGTTTGATCTGGTTGGATTCTCGGATGCTGATTATGCTGGTGACAAGGTTGATCGGAAGTCTACATCAGGCACATGCCACTTTCTGGGACGATCACTTGTATGTTGGCCTTCAAAGAAGCAGAACTGTGTATCCCTCTCCACTGCTGAATCTGAATACATTGCTGCTGGATCTTGCTGCGCTCAGCTTCTATGGATGAAGCAAAGTCTCAAGGACTATGGCATTCATCTGAAGCAAGTGCCACTTTACTGCGACAACGAAAGCGCCATCAAGATTGCCAACAACCCAGTTCAGCACTCGAAGACAAAGCACATAGAAATTCGTCATCACTTTCTCAGAGATCATGTTGTGAAGGAAGATATTGATATCATACACGTCAACACTGAAGAGCAATTGGCAGATATCTTCACCAAGCCCTTGGATGAGAAGAGATTCTGCAAGTTACGGTGTGAGCTAAAATATCCTGGAATCCTCAAATGTCCTGTGATCAGGCACACATCCTAACACCTATGCATATTGATGACTTAGATGTGCAACACACGAAGTAACGTATATCTTCAATCAATGAAGACATACATTCTAAGTGTGAATACATTAATGTGGAATTTGACTTCGGAGCGCCACGATAATTGTGCGCCGTATCTGGGTCTAATACTTCCTATACGGTGGGTAACGCCACCACAAAATGTTCTATTTTGA
The DNA here is from genome assembly GCF_018294505.1 of Triticum aestivum. NCBI lineage: Eukaryota > Viridiplantae > Streptophyta > Magnoliopsida > Poales > Poaceae > Triticum > Triticum aestivum. The sequence continues at coordinate 20,387,690 of NC_057794.1, forward strand.
AGTGTTTCACTCATGGCGTTACCTTGCAATGTCTTCACATTTGGTTTGGCTTCAATCTCAACATGTCTTCATGATTATCTTCACTATGTTGATTATATAGATATATATATATATATACTAGAGTTCTGTCCTCTACAGCATTCACTTATAGCTATGTCTTCTTATTTGAATCTTTTGAACTAAGTGAATGTGATCGGACCCTAACCTCTCTATGCTTTCTATCTCAAATTCTATCTCTCCAAGTCATATGCATTCTATTGAAACTGTCGAATGTCTTCTCTGCGTCCTTGTCAGCAGAAGATACAGAGACAACCATTAAATCCGTTTTCAATGCTCATTCCTCCACATGAAATCCGGAGAAGTAGGAACGACCACCCGACAATCCAGGCATGCGTGGGACGTGGAACAACCCCCAAAATTCCGCATGATGGCCACGTGTTACTCAGATGCGAATCGCTAAGGGCACCTGTGTAATAGCGCAGTGCCGCCCCTGTAACTATAAATACACACTCACATCAGTCACTATCTCTTCTTCCACCCTCGCACGAACCCTAGCACCACCGCTAGCCCTCGACGACACCGGCGACGAAGCGCTTCGCTGCCGCAACCTCTTCGACGCCGTCTTCACGCCGATCGCGGACATCGTCCTCTCCTCCGTCGCCGTAGGTGTCCTCCATCGCCAAGTTAGGGCACGGAAGATTGAACTGCTCGGCCTCATCTCCCACTCCGTCTAGCAGTTCCCAGTGTGGTAAATAAAACTTCTTTTTACAGCCCCTTTTGATCCTATGGCTTTGTCACTTTCTACCATAAGAAGTTTCTATTCCCACAAGTTAGATCTCTCTGAAACTGCATCTCATAACATGCCTAGTATATTCACTTGTGCTTCACAAAGTAGTTAGATTCCTCACTTGTACTGATCTGTGGGTTCGTACAAATCTGGAACCAACTTCTTATCTATGAGTGAATGTCTTCGCACGACGAGGTCAATGTCTTCTAAACTGATTTATCTTCAAAATCTTCTGAGAATGCATATGACCTCTTCCCCTTCCCTCGCACCTTAATGCTATCACAGGTACATGTCCGTGGGAGAATCCTTTGGTTCTCATAGTCTGCATTCATTTGCAGAGTTCTTACAGCATCACATAAATTCTCCTGAAGCCAGTTCCTATTGGTCCAGCAAGAGAAAGCCTTTGAACGTCTTGAAGCCTTTCAAGTTAAAGTTTATGGCTTCAGAGAAAGCAGCAAGGAAGGGGGGCGGACAACGTCATGGCGGAACATCCAGAGATCTGCCTGATGAACTCGCAGAAATGTACAAGACAAATCCTGAAGAGGATTATGGTCAGCGCAAGACCCGAATCCAATGGATTCGACGCTATTGGGCAGAACAATGGTTCAAATACCGCTTCACAACCCAAGGGTATGCTGAGAAAAGTGCCATCAAGAGACCGTGGGGAGACATCCTATTCAAGAATCTTCTACCCAGGTCCAGAGATGAAGCCATTGCTCATGGCTTCTATCCATGCATGGTCCGTGGACCACAGCCTGCTGATGCACATCCGTCGTCACTACTCTGGTGTCGTGACGACAATCTGTTCAAGCGCAACTTCCAGTTTGCCCAGAACTCAGCGAAGCAGAACAAGAAGAAGTTGGGGTTAGACTTCAACCCTGGTCCCTCAGCACCAAGGGCAGATGGCACACGACATGCATAACCCAATGTCATCGGTCCTTTCGCCAACCTTGAAGGCCTCATCACCTACATCGTGGTTCAAGGGACTGCAGTGAATGAGCCTGCAGCTGACATTGAGTCTGATGACGCGCCTGCAGTGCCGAAACCAAAGCAGTTGAAGAAGCCAAAAGCTTCAAAGCCGGCCCCTTCACCAAAAATCTCAAGGGCGAAGCCATTGGCAACTGCACCTCCTGAAGACAGTGTGCAGTCTGAAGACTTATCACGCGTCTCCAAGCCCCAGAAGGACAAGATGCCTCTGTCTCACACTGGCGAAGAGCTAACAGCTGCTGCCATTCTGCGCAATGACGCCATTGATCTGTCAAGTGATGAAGATCTTGCAGATGACGCTCTTGAGCAACTCATCAAGAGCAAAGAAGAAGCAGAAATCTTCAATAATCTGCCTCTCTTTGATGTCGCCATCATCCACAACTTCATTGACGAGTGGTTTGACATGCCAAACATCAGCTTTGAAGATCTGCAGCTACCCATCGGCCTCAGTGTCGCCTTCCAAGGCGCCATTGCTTCAGAACTTGCTATTGCCCAGCGCATTGTTGAACTGAAGCAGAAGATTGACTATGAAAAGGCTCAGTTCAAGAAGCATATGGCCAAGCTCAGCATGCAAGAAGTGAAGAACTTCAAGATCATGATGCACGAGCTCAAGGAAAACTTTCCGAAGAAGCATGCAGAAGCTCAGGGTTCACGTGAGCGCATGAAGACTCTGCGTGAGCGCATGAAGACTCTGGCTGACAGATGTGTGCAAGCCTACAATGAGGCTGAGAAGCACAAGGCACTTGGGCGTCCTGGCATCAACCCCAGGATGGCCGCAAAGAAAAAGAAAAAGTCAGTTACAGCTGAACCCGATGCACCAAGGCAGGAAGCAGTTCCGATTTTCTTCCCAACTGCAATGACTGGCTCGAAGCCAAAGAGCCGGTCAACCGCTTCAGAGATCAAGAAGACCAGGACTGCTGAGGCTGAAGCAAGGAAAAGGAAATATCCTGAAGCCTCTCCTACTACCCCCTCTAAGAAGAAGAGGAAGACCAAGAAAGATCGGGCTGCTCCCACAGAGCCCTTGATGGTTGAACCCCTTTCTGTGGTCTATCCTGAAGCTGAACGCCAACTGACTGTCCATGAGCCTGCTTCCACAGAGGCTCATGAAGCTGAAGACATTCCAGCAGCTGATCCCATCACTGCTGAAGACATTGGTCAACATGACAATGTAGAAGATGATGCAGTCCTTCCCCAGTTTGAAAACAGCGAACTCATCAGCGTTGGTCGTCCACTGACGCCAATCGCACAGGATGCTTCATGGGTAGATTTCCCACAAGAGGAAGAAGACAATGAGGCCCAGCCCACTCAAACTCCACAGGCGTCGTCTGCATTCCGCAGGCTTCGCAAAGGTCCAAGGCCTCAAGTCTCTGCTGAAGAAATTCTGGCTGCATCAGCCGAAGACGATGAAGTACCCCAAGTTTCCACGTCTCACCAAGAAGCAGTTCTCCAGGAGAACGTGCTTGTGACCGACCCTCCAGCTAGTCAAGTGGAGGAAGAAAATCGTGAGGCTGCCACAACTAACAATGAAGCTAATGTGGAGCCCTCCCCACCAAAAGCATCAGAAGACAGCGAAGCCACTGATCCTGACACTTCTGTTCCCGAGTCTACTGCCGGTCCCCAATTTGACTACCATGTTGAGCACAGGCCTCAGGTCCAGAAGCCAATCCCAAGACTGTCAAGGTTCCCAGGTCCTGCATCAGCACCTGGCTCCTTCAACATCAATGGCTTCAAGGCAGACAATATCTTCTTCAATAGCTCCAAGAACCCCTACTCAAGGGAAAGGATTTCATCAGATCGGTTCTGGAGCTATCCTCAGTGCAGCTACTACTCCTGCATACTGTACAACCAAGGTCGCATCTTCCCACACAAGCGCCTTGACGTTGAAGCTATAGCTGGTCTGCCATGTCTAGAAGAAGCGTTGGATTGCTTCAAGCAAGTGGGTCTGCTACAGTTTGTTACTGATGAAGAGCATTGGAATGAAGAGCTGCTGCTACAATTCTATGCCACACTTCACATCAAAGGGTACAACAGAGATCCGAAGACTTGGGTCCTTGAGTGGATGACCGGCAATGTTTATCACGAAGCCAATGCATTTGACATCATTGAGCTCACTGGCTTGCCCACTCCTGGCGATCTCTTCGAGGAAGGCCGTCAGCTGCATGCTGAAGCTATTGAGAGCATCTTTCAGCGGCCAAAACCTGATATGAGTCAAATGCTCAGCATGATGAAGCCATTGCCCCAAGATGCTGCTTATCCCACAGAGTTCTTCGTTGAAGACCTTGAGTATCTGCCCAGAACCATCTATCACATCATCAGGCGAACTCTCTGGCCTATCAAAGGGCACTCTCCAAATGCCAAGATCGAGGGTGCAATGAAGACTCTGATATTCTGTATCCTTCATGGAAAATGCTTCAATGCGCAGGACTTCTTCATACGCCAACTTGCTGCATCAGGCTCAGATCTGTTTGGTTTGAAGTTCTACGCCCCTTGGGTAATGCGGCTAATCAAACTTCACTCTGCTATCTCGTATCAGCCCTCAGCCCGTAACCATCGGATCTTCTTGCCAGATGTGGATACCTCTGCTGAAGTCATCTATCCTGAACCTGCCAAGCAACCTCTAAGTCTTCAGAATCCAGAACACCAGAGCTTCACTCAAAACATTGAAGGAGTTGAAGCAGTCTCTCGGGTGTATCCGTTGGCTGGCACTACACTTGCACCACGCACTGCTTCCACTGAAGCCACTGGCAGCAAAACTCCTCCAAGACCCAAGAAGCGCACTCGTGTTCTCAATGACCGAGAGCTTCTTGTGGCCCTTCATCAAAAGCAGGATAGGCATCATGACTGGCTGAAGCGTCAGATGAAAAGCCTCCTGGTGGATGTAAATCGCATTCGAAATCTTGCCACCAAGAATGCCTTCGTTGCACATGAAACCTGTCGCCGCACATGGAAAGGACTCACGCTGATGTGTTCTGAAGCTGATCTTCAAGAGGATGGCTTCACAGAGCGATTCAAGTTTGACTCCACACCTCCTTGAAGGGCTGTGCTGCGAGGAACTCCATCACTTGAAGACTCTGAGTTCTCTTCATCTGCTGCCACAGTGATTGCCAGAATTATCGACGATGAAGATGATGCTACTTCACCACCACCTTCTTCAGCACCGCCAAACACCACCAACGACCCTGCTGCTCATGGGAACGAGTAGAAAACTCTATGTCTTCAAACCTTTTTGGTCCTCACTGACAAAAGGGGGAGAAGCATATGAGGCTGATAGTCTTCAAGCGGGTCCATATGGGCTGGTGCTTTATATTTTGCTATATTTTGCTTCGTGCTTACAACTCTCATTTTGCTACATTTGGTTCTTTGAGTTGTAACACTTAAACTCGATGATCGTCTGCTACTTGTTTGCCACCTTGTTTTGCGAAGATAAATTCCGCATGTGCGACGATAAATTCCGCACTTAGATCATTCTGCAGACGTCCATTTTTCATTATGCATGTCATTATCTTCATATACTTTCACATGCATAGTGGATTGTCATCATAAGTTGAAGTGGATCTCCACAAGTACAACCTGCCATGTGTATTTGCATTCCAAAAGCAAATTACATACATGCACATCTTCAGGGGGAGCCCTTGCAACTTATGAAGACAATTCCCTATCCTTTAAAATTTCACAGATTACATTCCCCGTTGAAAACTTCAACTAGTTTGTCATCAATCACCAAAAAGGGGGAGATTGTAAGTGCATCTAGTGCCACCCCTAGTTGGTTTTGGAGTATTGACGACAAACCTAGTTGAGGGACTAATGTGTTTGTGAGAATTGCAGGATAACACAGGTAGAAGTCCCTCATTGATTCGGTTTTCCTACCAGAGATGACCCCTAAAAATGTACGAAGACATTGAAGTCAATGGTGGTATATGAAGATATTCACATTGAAGACTATGACAAGAGAAGACACCACGTGAAGCCTATGGAACTCGAAGACTTAGATCTTTCGTAGTTCTCTTTCATTTGTGTTGAGTCATGGAACCACCGTACTGTTAAGTGGGGTCCAAGAGAACCAGTCAGAATGACTGAAGTGATGCCTAAACAAAAAACCCATGTCTTTGAGTGAAGACTATGAGAGCAAATCTTGTCCAGAGTCGGACAAGTCAGCTTTGCTTGTAGCCCAAGTAAAGTTGCCGTGTGAGTTTGAAATCTGACCGTTGGAACATGTGTCAGTTCCTTAGTGACCCAGGGTCATTTCGGACAAATCAGGTCGGGTTGCCAAGTGGCTATAAATAGCCCACCCCCTACAACCATAAACGGTTGGCTGCTCAGATTTAGTGCATGGCTTTTGTCGTTTGAGAGCAACCCACCTCGAAGCCTTTGAGAGAGAGAATTCCTAGCGAGGATAAAGCCCTAACCACCCAGAGCCAGAGAGAATTGGGCATCACTTAAGTCTTCTTGTCTGAGTGATCTGAAGACTTATTACACTTGAGGACTGTGCATCCTCCAGCCGGTTAGGCGTCGCGTTCTGAGCATCCAAGAGACATTGTGGATTGCCGGTCAACAAAGTCTGTGAAGGTTTGGGAGTCTACCTTGAAGACTTACCAGAGTGATTGGGCAAGGTCTGTGTGACCTTAGCTCAAGGAGAATACGGTGAGGACTGGGTGTCCTGAGCTGCGTGTTCAGGACTGGGTGTCCGGGAGTGTGTGTCCTAAGGTTTAAATACCTATCCGCTCCAACCAGACGTACAGTTGTCACAACAACTGGAACTAGTCCAACAAATCATTGTCTTCAACGAGTCACTGGTTTCATCTTCACTTCCTTTTACTTACTGTTACTCATTGTGAAGTCATTGCATGCTTGCTCTATCTTTTGTCTTCACAACGTGACTGTATGATCTGTTTGGCTTCATAATATCTTCCTACCTGATCCTTATTACACTGCAGCTATTTGTCATTGTGCTTTCACTCTATTGAATACTTGACCATGGCTTGCCTAGTGTAGTCTACCTTCCGCTGCATAGTAATAGGCATATCTCTACTGTTTGTCTTCATAACTTCCACGTTTTGAAGACTTTCATAAAAATCGCCTATTCACCCCCCATCTAGTCGATATAACGCACTTTCATGAATGATGAAAACTTGTTTCATATGCGCTATGCAATGCTTGTTTGAATTTAAAATATTACCTTATGTTTGGCTGTTTATCCAATCTGAGAGATGGCTAGTCCTTGGCTTCTGCCCCCATGCCGTGAGTGCTGGGGTGTTCGGGATAAACCTGAGCACTCTTGTTCCCATTTTTGGGTCCTTCGAGGGAGGTGCTCAGCACAGCGAACAAGGCATCCGGACTAATAATGCTTTATGACTCTCACTTAGCCATAGATTTCTATAATTTTAAATTTCGGCGAAGCCCCAGGTATTCGGAAGGCTGAATTCGGGGCGCGATACACGCCTTTAAGCTGGATAGGACCGGCTCCTCACTCTAAGTGGCATAAGTCTTTAGGGACTCAAAACCTCGCCGAACAGCGACCGGTCTCTCGCCTTATCATGACAGTCAGTTTTAGCTTTCTCTACTGAGGTGCTTAGCCTAGCAGAACCAGGGCACAATCGCAGTAGTTCTCCTAGTGCTACCTTAGTCGATAGAGCGGAACGTAAGGTACCAAAACATAGGAGCCGGGCAAACCCAACATTTGACCAAAGACATGATTCGGAGCTGATGCATATAATGCTATAAGTTCGGGGTGCCGCACTTGTGAAAGTGTTCGGACTTCTCACACCATAATGTGGGGTACTTAAGCCCCTGGTGTATTGGCCGTACCAAAGTGTACGGTTGCCAGGCGTCATTAATGAACACACATATATAAAATGAGAATGCAATAATAGTCATAATGTTATGCATTGTTTTTTCAAAAAGGTGCGTTAAAGCAGAATGATACAGATAGTGCGATAAGCAAAAAGTAGGACTATGTCCCTTCCAAGGGCGAGCTGAGGAATAGTATTAAAGCAAATATTTCACTCGTTATCGTAATCCACCTGGGAGTTCCGTGGTGTGATGTAGCTTTCTGCCTCCTTGGTTGCTGCATCATGTGTTCGGCAATCATGCTGTCGGACAGGGTTTCCAGAGATTAAAGTCCTGAAAGAGAAAAATAACAAAGCGGAAAGCCCCTAGTGCGGTTTAAGCCGCGTATTGGGGTGTGCCGTAGTTGTGCCCCCTCCCCACCTATGCCCATGGTATTTTTAATGCGTAATTATGTATGCGTGGCACAAATTTCACCGTTTGGCTGGGACTGGGGTGGGGGCCGCATTGCTACGCGAGCTCAGGTCGTGCCAGGCGGTCTAGTTGCCGATTAATCTGAGCGCGCTTGAAGGTGTCCGGGTCTTGAAACGCCGAACTGGTGGATTGCCTTGAGAGGCTGCTTTGCGCTTCTGCTGCGAGGGCCGCAGTGTGCTCCTCCGTGCGGAGAGAGCGCTCTGTGTTTCCATTAACTGTGATGACCCCCCGAGGTCCTGGCATCTTGAGCTTGAGGTATGCATAATGCGGTACCACATTGAATCTCGCAAATGCGGTTCGCCCGAGCAGTGCATGATAGCCACTGCGGAACGGGACTATATCAAAGATTAATTCTTCGCTTCGGAAGTTATCCGGGGATCCGAAGACCACTTCCAGTGTAATTGAGCCTGTGCAATGGGCCTCTACACCTGGAATGACGCCTTTAATGGTCGTTTTTGTGGGTTTGATCCTTGAGGGGTCTATACCCATTTTGTGCATTGTGTCTTGATAAAGCAGGTTCAAGCTGCTGCCTCCATCCATAAGGACTCGAGTGAGGTGAAATCCGTCGATGATTGGGTCTAGGACCAGTGTGGTGAATCCGCCATGACGGATACTTGTGGGGTGGTCCCTATGGTCAAAGGTGATCGGACAGGAGGACCATGGGTTGAACTTTGGGTTGACTGGCTCCAATGCATATACGTCCCTGAGCGCACGCTTCCGCTCCCTCTAGGGGATGTGGGTTGCGTATATCATGTTCACCGTCCGCACTTGTGGGGGGAACCTCTTCTGTCCTTCGGTGTTCGGCTGCCGGGGCTCTTCCTCGTCATCGCTATGTGGCCCCTTATCTTTGTTTTCGGCAATTAACATGCCGGCCTGCTTGAATACCCAACAATCCCTATTGGTGTGGTTGGCTGGCTTGTCGGGGGTGGCGTGTGTTTGGCACGAGCGATCGAGTATGCGGTCCAAACTGGATGGGCCCGGAGTGCTTCTTTTAAATGGCTTTTTCCGCTGACCGGGTTTAGAGCCTTTGATTCCGGCATTGACTGCTGTATCCTCGGTATTGTCGCTGTTAATGCGTCGCTTATGTTTATTTTGACGTGACCTGCCATTGCCGTCCTTGGTATCCGAAGTACCATGGTTCTTTGATATGTTATTACTGTGAGCCAGCCAACTGTCTTCTCCCGCACAAAAGCGGGTCATGAGTGTCGTGGGGGCTGCCATAGATTTCGGATTTTCCTGACCAAGTTGCCGGGCTAGCCACTCGTCGCGGAAGTTGTGTTTGAAAGCTGCTTGGGCCTCTGCATCCGAACAGTCGATGATTTGATTTTTCTTTGTTAGGAACCGAGTCCAGAATTGCCACGCCGATTCTTCTGGCTGCTGAATTATGTGGCTCAAGTCATCGGCATCTGGTGGTCGCACATAAGTGCCCTGAAAGTTGTCGAGGAATGCAGCCTCCAGATCTTCCCAACAGCTAATGGACTCTGCTGGCAAGCTGTTAAGCCAACGTATCTATAATTTTTGATTGCTCCATGCTATATTATCTACTGTTTTGGACTATATTGGGCTTTATTTTCCACTTTTATATTATTTTTGGGACTAACCTATTAACCGGAGGCCCAACCCAGAATTGCTTTTTTTTTTGCCTATTTTAGTGTTTTGGATAAACAGAATATCAAACGGAGTCCAAACGGAATAAGATCTTTGGGAACGTGATTTTCTCACTGAACGTGATCCAGGAGACTTGGACCCTACTGCAAGGGATCAAAGAGGAGGTCACGAGGGTGGGGGGCGCCCCCCTAGGGCGTGCCCCCTGCCTCGTAGGCCCCTCGGTGCTCCATCGACGTACTCCTTCCTCCTATATATACACACGTACCGCCAAACGATCAGAACAGGAGCCAAAAACCTAATTCCACCGCCGCAACTTTCTGTATCCACGAGATCCCATCTTGGGGCCTGTTCCAGAGCTCCGCCAGAAGAGGGCCGTCATCACGAAGGGCTTCTACATCATCCTAGCCCCTCCGATGAAGTGTGAGTAGCTTACCTCAGACCTTCGGGTCCATAGTTAGTAGCTAGATGACTTCTTCTCTCTCTTTGAATCTCAATACAAAGTTCTCCCCCTCTCTTGTGGAGATTTATTCGATGTAATCTTCTTTTTGCGGTGTGTTTGTTGAGACCAATGAATTGTGGGTTTATGATCAAGTCTATCTATGAATAATATTTGAATCTTCTCTGAATTCTTTTATGTATGATTGGTTATCTTTGCAAGTCTCTTCGAATTATCCGTTTGGTTTGGCCAACTAGATTGGTAGTTCTTGACATGGGAGAAGTGCTTAGCTTTGAGTTCGATCCTGCGGTGTCCTTACCCAGTGACAGAAGGGGCAGCAAGGCACATATTGTATCGTTGCCATCGAGGATAACAAGATGGGGTTTATTTCATATTGCGTGAATTTATCTCTCTACATCATGTCATCTTGCTTAAGGTGTTACTCTGTTTTTAACTTAATACTCTAGATGCATGCTGGATAGCGGTCGATGAGTGGAGTAATAGTAGTAGATGCAGAATCATTTTGATCTACTTGTCACGGACGTGATGCCTATATACATGATCATGCCTAGATATTCTCATAATTATGCTCAATTCTATCAATTGTTCAACAGTAATTTGTTCACCCACCATAGAATACTTATGCTCTTGAGAGAAGCCACTAGTGAAACTTATGGCCCCCGGGTCTATTCTCATCATATTAATCTCCATCACTTTAATATTGTTTTGCTTTTTTACTTTGCCTTTACTTTTTACTTTGCATCTTTATATCAAAAATACCAAAAATATTATATCTGTCAGATCTCACTCTCGTAAGTGACCATGAAGGGCTTGACAACCCCTAATAGCGTTGGTTGCAAGTAGCTATCGCTTTGTGCAGGTACAAGGGACTTGAGCGTGGGATCCTACTGGATTGATACCTTGGTTCTCAAAAACTGAGGGAAATGCTTACGCTACTCTGCTGCATCATCCCTTCCTCTTCGGGGAAAACCAACGCAAGCTCAAGACGTAGCAAGAAGGTTTTCTGGCGCCGTTGCCGGGGAGTCTACGCAAAAAGTCAACATACCAAGTACCCATCAAAATCCCTATCTCTCACATTACATTATTTGCCATTTGCCTCTCATTTTCCTCCCCCCAATTCACCCTTGCCATTTTATTTGCTCTCTCTCCCTATCCTCCCTCTCTATTTGCCTCTTTTTGCCCGTTTGCTTTTTGTTTGCTCGTGTGTTAGATTTCTTGTTTGTCGCAATGGCTCAAGATACTACTAAATTGTGTGACTTCACAAATACCAGCAATAATGATTTCCTTAGCACTCCGATTGCTCCTCTTACCGATGTTGAATCTTGTGAAATTAATACTGCTTTGTTGAATCTTGTTATGAAAGATCAATTCGCCGGCCTTCCTTGTGAAGATGCCGCTACTCATCTGAATAGCTTCATTGATTTATGTGATATGCAAAAGAAAAAAGATGTCAATAATGATGTCGTTAAATTGAAGCTATTTCCTTTTTCGCTTAGAGATCGTGCTAAAGCTTGGTTTTCGTCTTTGCCTAAGAATAGTATTGATTCATGGAACAAGTGCAAAGATGCTTTTATCTCTAAGTATTTTCCTCCCGCTAAGATCATCTCTCTTAGAAACAATATAATGAACTATAAACAACTTGATCATGAACATGTTGCACAAGCTTGGGAGAGAATGAAATTAATGAAACGTAATTTCCCTACTCATGGTTTGAATTTGTGGATGATTATACAATTTTTTTATGTCGGATTGAATTTTGCTTCTAGAAATCTTTTAGATTCGGCTGCGGGAGCCACTTTCATGGAAATCACTTTAGGAGATGCTACTAAACTCCTAGATAATATTATGGTTAATTATTCTCAATGGCATACTGAAAGAACTTCTAATAAAAAAGTGCATGCGATAGAAGAAATTAATGTGTTGAGTGGAAAGATGGATGAACTTATGAAATTATTTGCTACTAATAGTGTTTCTTCTGATCCTAATGATATGCCTTTTTCTACTTTGATTGAGAATAACAATGAATCTATGTATGTGAATTTTGTTGGTAGGAATAATTTTGGTAACAACGCTTATAGGGGGGATTTTAATCCTAGGACATATCCTAGTAATCCTTCTAATAATTATGGGAATTCTTACAACAACTCTTATGGAAATTATAATAAGATGCCCTCTGATTTTGAATCTAATATTAAAGAATTTATTTCTTCGCAAAAGAATTTTAATGCTATGATTGAAGAAAAATTGCTTAAGATTGATGATTTGGCTAGGAACGTTGATAGAATTGCTCTTGATGTTGATGCTTTGAAACTTAGATCTATTCCACCTAAGAATGATATTAACGAGTCTCTAAAAGCCATGAGAATTTCAATTGATGAGTGTAAAGAAAGAACCCCTAGGATGCGTGCTTCCAAAGATGCCTTTATTAAAACGTGTTCTTCCAATTCCTATGAAAATCAAGATGAAGATCTAAAAGTTATTGATGTTTCTCCAATTAAATCTTGATTTTGTAATATGAATCTTGATGAAACTGAATATGATCTTCCTTTACCTAGAAGGCGTTCTAAAAATTCGCTGTGTTTAGATCTTAATGATGAAATTGATGAGAGTGGGATTGAAAGAAATAAAAATCTAGATGTTGCTAAACCCACTATATTGGATTTCAAGGAATTTAATTATGAAAGTTGCTCCTTGATTGATTGTATTTCCTTGTTGCAATCCGTGCTAAATTCTCCACATGCTTATAGTCGAAATAAAGCCTTCACCGAACATATTGTTGATGCCTTGATGCAATCTTATGAAGAAAAACTTGAGTTGAAAGTTTCTATCCCTAGAAAACTCTATGATGAGTGGGAACCAACTATTAAAATTAAAATTAAAGATCATGAGTTTTATGCTTTGTGTGATTTGGGTGCTAGTGTCTCTACTATTCCCAAGACTTTGTGTGATTTACTAGATTCCCGTAATTTTGATGATTGCTCTCTAAACTTGCATCTTGCGGATCCCACTATTAAGAAATCTATGGGAAGAATTAATGATGTTCTTATTGCTGCAAATAGGAATTATGTGCCCGTAGATTTCATTGTTCTTGATATAGACTGCAATCCTTCTTGCCCTATTATTCTTGGTAGACCTTTCCTTAGAACGGTTGGTGCGATTATTGATATGAAGGAAGGGAATATTAGATTTAAATTTCCATTAAAAAAGGGCATGGAACACTTTCCAAGAAAGAAAACAAAATTACCATGTAAAACTATGATGAGAGCCACTTATGGATTGCCTACCAAAGATGGCAATACCTAGATCTATCCTCGCTTTTATGCCTAGCTAGGGGCGTTAAACGATAGCGCTTGTTGGGAGGCAACCCAATTTTATTTTTATTCCTTGCCTTTTGCTCCTGTTTAGTAATAAATAAATTATTTAGCCTCTGTTTTGGTTGTGTTTTTTGTGTTTAATTAGTGTTTGTGCCAAGTAGAACCGTTGGGAAGACTTGGGGAAAGTCTTGTTGAACTTGCTGTAAAAAACAGAAACTTTAGCGCTCACGAGAACTGCTGTCCTTTGTATGAGAAGAGTGATATTTAGTTAATTATTTTTGAAGATGATTAATATATAAATTCCTCACGTCCAGAAATTTATTTTAGATTTTTTGGGGTTCCAGATCTTGCACTAGCTACAGATTACTACAGACTGTTCTGTTTTTGACAGATTCTGTTTTTCGTGTGTTGTTTGCTTATTTTGATGAATCTATGGCTAGTAAAATAGTTTATAATCCATAGAGAAGTTGGAATACAGTAGGTTTAACACCAATATAAATAAAGAATGAGTTCATTACAGTACCTTGAAGTGGTGTTTTGTTTTCTTTCGCTAACGGAGCTCACGAGTTTTCTATTTTGAGTTTTGTGTTGTGAAGTTTTCAAGTTTTGGGTGAATTCTTTTGATGGATCATGGAACAAGGAGTGGCAAGAGCCTAAGCTTTGGGATGCACATGGCACCCCCAAGATAATCCAAGGACACCAAAAATTCAAAGCTTGGGGATGCCCCGGAAGGCATCCCCTCTTTCGTCCACTTTCATCGGTAATTTACTTGGAGCTATATTTTTATTCACCAACATGATATGTGTTTTGCTTGGAGCGTCTTGTATTATTTGTGTCTTTGTGTCTTAGTATGCCACAATCATCCTTGCTGTACACACCTTTTGACAGAGCCATACATGAATTAAAATTTGATAGAATACTCTATGTGCTTCACTTATATCTTTTGAGCTAAGTAATTTTGCTCTATGTGCTTCACTTATATCTTTTGAGCTAGATAATTTTGCTCTATGTGCTTCACTTAGATCTCTTAGAGCAGTGGTGGATTCGTTTTAAAGAAACTATTGATCTCTCATGCTTCACTTAAATTAATTTGAGAGTCTCTTAATAGCATGGTAATTTGCCTAATAATAATATGCTTGGTATTCAAGATTTGTGAACCTTCTTTTGAGTGTGTTGAATACTAAGAAAAGATTGAAGCATGATAATTGTTTTGAGATATGGAGGTGATAATATTAAAGTCCTGCTAGTTGAGTAGTTGTGAATTTAAAGAATACTTGTGTTGAAGTTTGTGATTCCCGTAGCATGCACGTATGGTGAACCATTATGTGATGAAGTCAGAGCATGATTTATTTATTGATTGTCTTCCTTATGAGTGGCGGTCGGGGACGAGCGATGGTCTTTTCCTACCAATCTATCCCCCTAGGATTATGCGTGTAATACTTTGCTTTGATAACTTCTAGATTTTTGCAATAAATATATGAGTTCTTTATGACTAATGTTGAGTCCATGGATCATACGCACTCCCACCCTTCCACCCTTGCTAGCCTCTCTAATACCGCGCAACTTTCGCCGGTATCATACACCTACCATATACCTTCCTCAAAACAGCCACCATACCTACCTATTATGGCATTTCCATAGCCATTCCGAGATATATTGCCATGCAACTTTCCACCATCTAGTTCATCATGACACATCCATCATTGTCATATTGCTTAGCATGATCATGTACTTGACATAGTATTTGCGGAAAAGCCACTATTCATAATTCTTTCATACTTGTCACTCTTGATTCATTGCATATCCCGGTAAACCGCCGGAGGCATTCATATAGAGTCATATTTTGTTTTAGCATCGAGTTATAATCATTGAGTTGTAAATAAATAGAAGTGTGATGATCATCACTCAATGGAGCATTGTCCCAAAAAAGAAAGGCCAAAAAAAATAAAGGCCCAAAAAAATAAAAAATAAAAAAGGGGCAATGCTACTATCCTTTTTTCCACACTTGTGCTTCAAAGTAGCACCATGATATATCGAGTCTCATATATTGTGCTTCAAAGTAGCACCATGTTCTTCATATACAGAGTCCCATATGTTGTCACTTTCATATACTAGTGGGAATTTTACATTATAGAACTTGGCTTGTATATTCCAATGATGGGCTTCCTCAAATTGCCCTAGGTCTTCGTGAGCAAGCAAGTTGGATGCACACCCACTAGTTTCTTTTGTTGAGCTTTCATATATTTATAGCTCTAGTGCATCCGTTGCATGGCAATCCCTACTCACTCACATTGATATCTATTGATGGGCATCTCCATAGCCCGTTGATACGCCTAGTTGATGTGAGACTATCTTCTCCTTTTTGTCTTCTCCAGAACCACCATTCTATTCCACCTATAGTGCTATATCCATGGCTCACGCTCATGTATTGCATGAAAATTGAAAAAGTTTTGAAAAAGTTAGAGTATGAAACAATTGCTTGGCTTGTCATCGGGGTTGTGCATGATTTAAATACTTTGTGTGGGGAAGATGGAGCATAGCCAGACTATATGATTTTGTAGGGATAACTTTCTTTGGCCATGTTATTTTGAGAAGACATAATTGCTTTGTTAGTATGCTTGAAGTATTATTATTTTTCTATGTCAATATAAACTTTTGTCTTGAATCTTTCTAATCTGAATATTCATACCACAATTAAGAAGATTTACATTGAAATTATGCCAAGTAGCACTCCGCATCAAACGTTCTCTTTTTATCATTTACCTACTCGAGGACGAGCAGGAATTAAGCTTGGGGATGCCTGATACGTCTCCAACGTATCTATAATTTTTGATTGCTCCATGCTATATTATCTACTATTTTGGACTATATTGGGTTTTATTTTCCACTTTTATATTATTTTTGGGACTAACCTATTAACCGGAGGCCCAGCCCAGAATTGCTGTTTTTTTTGCCTATTTCAGTGTTTCGGATAAACAGAATATCAAAGGGAGTCCAAACAGAATAAAATCTTTGGGAACATGATTTTCTCATCGAACGTGATCCAGGAGACTTGGACCCTACTGCAAGGGATCAAAGAGGAGGTCACGAGGGTGGGGAGCGCGCCCCCTGCCTTGTGGGCCCCACAGTGCTCCACCGACGTACTCCTTCCTCCTATATATACACACGTACCGCCAAACGATCAGAACAGGAGCCAAAAACCTAATTCCACCGCCGCAACTTTCTGTATCCACGAGATCCCATCTTGGGGCCTGTTCCAGAGCTCCGCCGGAAGAGGGCCGTCATCACGGAGGGCTTCTACATCATCCTAGCCCCTCCGATGAAGTGTGAGTAGCTTACCTCAGACCTTCGGGTCCGTAGTTAGTAGCTAGATGGCTTCTTCTCTCTCTTTGAATCTCAATACAAAGTTCTCCCCTTCTCTTGTGGAGATCTATTCGATGTAATCTTCTTTTTGCGGTGTGTTTGTTGAGATCGATGAATTGTGGGTTTATGATCAAGTCTATCTATGAATAATATTTGAATCTTCTCTGAATTCTTTTATGTATGATTGGTTATCTTTGCAAGTCTCTTCGAATTATCCGTTTGGTTGGCCAACTAGATTGGTAGTTCTTGCCATGGGAGAAGTGCTTAGCTTTGGGTTCGATCTTGCGGTGTCCTTACCCAGTGACAGAAGGGGCAGCAAGGCACATATTGTATCGTTGCCATCGAGGATAACAAGATGGGGTTTATTTCATATTGCGTGAATTTATCTCTCTACATCATGTCATCTTGTTACTCTGTTTTTAACTTAATACTCTAGATGCATGCTGGATTGCGGTCGATGAGTGGAGTAGTAGTAGTAGATGCAGAATCATTTCGATCTACTTGTCACGGACGTGATGCCTATATACATGATCATGCCTAGATATTCTCATAATTATGCTCAATTCTATCAATTGCTCAACAGTAATTTGTTCACCCACCGTAGAATACTTATGCTCTTGAGAGAAGCCACTAGTGAAACTTATGGCCCCCGGGTCTATTTTCATCATATTAATCTCCATCACTTTAATATTGTTTTGCTTTTTTACTTTGCCATTACTTTTTACTTTGCATCTTTATATCAAAAATACCAAAAATATTATATCTATCAGATCTCACTCTCGTAAGTGATCGTGAAGGGCTTGACAACCCCTAATCGCGTTGGTTGCGAGTAGCTATCGCTTTGTGCAGGTACAAGGGGCTTGAGCGTGGGCTCCTACTGGATTGATACCTTGGTTCTCAAAAACTGAGGGGAAATACTTATGCTACTCTGCTGCATCATCCCTTCCTCGTCGGGGAAAACCAACGCAAGCTCAAAACGTAGCACCGCGCTGGTCCTTTGAGCTTTAGTGGGAGGTATTTGATGGCGTGTAAGTCATCACCGCGGGCCATGTGGATGTGGAGGAGGAAATCCTCGAGCCACACCGCATGATCTATTGTGCCATCGTATGATTCAATATTTACGGGTTTGAAACCCTTTGGGATTTCATGATCCATTACCTCGTCTGTGAAGCATAGGGGGTGTGCGGCGCCTCGGTACTGGGCTATGTCGCGACACATCTCGAATGAGTCGTGTCCACTGTGGTTGGCCCGGCCGGAC
Source organism: Triticum aestivum (assembly GCF_018294505.1). NCBI lineage: Eukaryota > Viridiplantae > Streptophyta > Magnoliopsida > Poales > Poaceae > Triticum > Triticum aestivum. The sequence goes on from NC_057794.1 coordinate 20,405,722, forward strand.
TTACTTTTACTGTATCCGGCGTGACGTTTATCGTATTGCATAGTGGTGTGACCTCGTGATCCGTAGATCAATCTTGCATGTTTTGCTTTGTCCTCCAATACGTCTCGCAGGTCTGGCGTATTTCCCCATGCCTTTTTATTTGACTGGCGTCGGGGTGCAGGCTGAGTTTTTGGCTGGAATGCCTCTCTATCGCGGCCACGAGGTGGCCGATCAGCCGCGTCATACGCTTCTTCCTCCAGTCGGGGTAGCAACCTGCATTTTGGGTAACTCTTGGAGGGACGCTCGGGTTTATATTCCTCGGCTGCGAGGACTTCAGTCCATATGTCAGCTAGCAGATCTTGATCAGCTTGAAGCTGCTGCTGCTTTTTCTTAAGGCTATTTGCTGTGGCTATAAGCTGGCGCTTGAAGTGCTCTTGTTCAATGGGATCCTCTGGCACGACGAATTCGGCATCATAAAGGCTTGCCTCGTCTTCGGAGGGGGGCATGTAATTATCATCCTCCGCCTCTCCATCTGCCGCTCTCTCAGGAGGGATGGCTCCTCCATCCTCCTGTTCTAAATCTTGCTGGAGGGGATTGTTATTGCCTTCGGCACTATCCGGAGTGTTATTATCTCCTGTGCTGGTATCACCACTTTTGCTTTGGCGGGACTTAGAGCGGCACCGCTGACGTCGGCGCTTGGGTTGCTTCTTGGAGGGGTCATCCTCCGCTGTCTCATCGCCATTTCCTTCTTTGGGTGTGTTCACCATGTATATATCGTATGATGAGGTGGCTGTCCAGTGCCCTGTGGGCAGTGGTTCCTCTTCGTCTCCCGCATCGTCGTCCATACCATCGATGTCTTCAGAGTTGAAGTCGAGCATGTCGGTTAAGTCATCGACAGTGGCTACTAAGTGGGTGGTGGGTTGGCCGCGAATTTCTTCGTCGTCCGCATCCCAATCCTGCCGGACATAGTTCAGCCAGGATCCTCCTGACAAGGAGAGAGACCTTAATGAGTTCAGTATGTCGCCAAAGGGCGAGAGCTGAAAAATATCCGTGGAGGTAAACTCCATGATTGGTGCCCAATCGGATTCGCTAGGAACGGGCGCAGGCGGTTCGGAGTCCGTGGCCGGAGAAGGATCCGGCAGTTTGACAACACGGCACTTGTGCAGGGTAAGGTCGGTGTTCGGCTTGATCGCCGATGAGGGTAAGGCCTCTATGGAGGGGTCCATCCACCCGTCCATGGATGGCGCAACTGGCTCCAAATTGAGGGTCGAAGCGGCTGCCGGTGCGATCTCCTGAACACTGTCTGATGGTAGAGCTAAATCGTACTCATCGTGACCGCGTGACGCACAAGGCAGAGGTCGAATCCGTCGAAGATCAAGTATCCGCGGATATCGGCCGTGTAGTTTAAGCTTCCAAACCTGACCTGGTGGCCAGGGGTGTAACTTTCGATCTGCTTTAGATGGCCAAGCGAGTTGGCCCGCAGTGCGAAGCCACCGAACACAAAGATCTATCCGGGGAGAAAGGTCTCACCCTGGACTGCATCGCTATCGATGATTGTAGGAGCCATCAAGCCTAACGGTGACGACACAGAGGAACTCTCAATGAAAGCACCAATGTCGGTGTCAAAACCAGCGGATCTCGGGTAGGGGGTCCCGAACTGTGCGTCTAAGGCGGATGGTAACAGGAGGCAGGGAACACGATGTTTTACCCAGGTTTGGGCCCTCTTGATGGAGGTAAAACCCTATGTCCTGCTTGATTAATATTGATGATATGGGTAGTACAAGAGTAGATCTACCACGAGATCAGAGAGGCTAAACCCTAGAAGCTAGCCTATGGTATGATTGTCTGTTACTAAAACCCACTGGTTTATATAGACACCGGAGGGGATTAGGGTTACACAAGGTCAGTTACAAAGGAGGAGATATACACATCTGTATTGCCTAGCTTGCCTTCTACGCCAAGTAGAGTCCCATCCGGACACGAGACGAAGTCTTCAATCTTGTATCTTCATAGTCCAACAGTCCGGCCAAAGGATACAGTCCAGCTATCCGGAGACCCCCTAATCCAGGACTCCCTCAATTGCTATGATGATTGTTATGATCCCGTTGATTCTCTTGAAATGTCCCTTTTTGATGATGCTTGCTATGCTTGTGGCCAAGATGCCAATATGAATTATGCTTATGGAGATGAACTTGCTATAGTTCCTTATGTTAAAAATGAAATTGTTGCTATTGCACCCACACATGATAGTCCTATTATCTTTTTGAATTCTCCAAACTACACTATGTCGGAGAAGTTTTTGCTTATTAAGGATTATATTGATGGGTTGCCTTTTACCGTTGCACATGATAATTTTGATGAATATAATATGCATGTGCTTTCTGCTCCTACTTGCAATTATTATGAGAGAGGAACTATATCTCCACCTCTCTATGTTTCCAATATGATAAAATTGCAAGAAACTATTTATACTATGCATTGGCCTTTGCTATGTGTGCATGAATTGTTCTTTTATGACATGCCTATGCATAGGAAGAGAGTTAGACTTCATTGTTACATGATATATGTTACTTTGTTCTCACTACTAAATTACAAATCATTGTTAATTAAAATTGGCTTTGATATACCTTGGGATCCGGGTGGACTCATTACTTGAGCACTATATGCCTAGCTTAATGGCTCTAAAGAAAGCGCTGCCGGGGAGACAACCCGAAATTTTTAGAGAGTCATTTATTTCTGTTGAGTGCTTTCATATAGTTTAAAAACAACAAAAATAAAGAGGGGAACCCAAAACTTTTTCAAAAAGGAAAGTGAAAGTAAGAAAGACAAGCATTGTTGAAGTGAGAGAGCTCCTTGAACTTTGTTCATGGTCATGGAAACTTTGTGAATCTTGATTACAGAAACTTTTCAATAAAAATAATTATTCCCTTGTACAATTCCATTTTATTATAAAAATAATGTGCCAAGGTTTGCCTTTAGGATGTTTACATTTGCTTGATGGCTTGTACGGTGCAGGACAGAAACTTTGGCTGTAGTGCATGATTTTACATTTTTAGCTGGAACGTCAAATGGTTCTGATTCTTTTTGCACTGTATCAGAAGTATGCTGAATGTTCAGATTATTATAGACTGTTCTGTTTTAGACAGATTCTGTTTTTGATGCATAGTTTGCTTGTTTTGATGAAACTATAAATTTATATTAGTGGATTAAGCCATAAAAAGTTATATTACAGTATACACAATGCAAAAACAAAATATGAATTGGTTTGCAATAGTACTTAGAGTAGTGATTTTCTTTATTATACTAACGGATCTTACCGAGTTTTCTGTTGAAGTTTTGTGTGGATGAAGTGTTCGATGATCGAGAAGGTCTCGATGTGCGAAGAAGGAAGAGAGGCAAGAGCTCAAGCTTGGGGATGCCCGAGGCACCCCAAGTAAATATTCAAGGATACTCAAGCGTCTAAGCTTGGGGATGCCCCGGAAGGCATCCCCTCTTTCTTCAACAAGTATCGGTATGTTTTTGGATTCGTTTTGTTCATGCGATATGTGCAATCTTGGAGCGTCTTTTGCGTTTAGTTTTCATTTTTCTTTTATGCACCATGCTGGTATGAGGTAGTCCTTGGTTGATTTATAGAATGCTCTTTGCACTTCACTTATATCTTTTGAGTATGGCTTTATAGAATGCTTCATGTGCTTCACTTATATCATTTGGAGTTTGGATTGCTTGTTTCTCTTCACTTAGACAACTACCATTTGTAGAATGCTCTTTTGCTTCACTTATATTTGTTAGAGCGCGGGCATATCTTTTGTAGAAAGAATTGAACTCTCTTACTTCACTTATATCCATTTAGAGAGATGACAGGAATTGGTCATTCACATGGTTAGTCATAAAATCCTACATAAAACTTGTAGATAACTGAATATGATATGTTTGATTCCTTGCAATAGTTTTGCCATATAAAGATGGTGATATTACAGTCATGCTAGTGGGTAGTTGTGGATTAGTAGAAATACTTGTGTTGAGGTTTGTGATTCCCGTAGCATGCACGTATGGTGAACCATTATGTAACGAAGTCGGAGCATGAGGTATTTATTGATTGTCTTCCTGATGAGTGGCAGTTGGGGACGAGCGATGGTCTCTTCCTAACAATCTATCCCCCTAGGGGCATGCATAGTAGTACGTTGCTTTTAGGTATAATAGACTTTTGCAATAAGTATGTGAGTTCTTTATGACTAATGTTGAGTCCATGGATTATACGCACTCTCACCCTTCCATCATTGCTAGCCTCTCTAGTATCACACAACTTTCGCCGGTACTTTAAACCCACCATATACCTTCCTCAAAACAGCCACCATACCTACCTATCATGGCATTTCCATAGCCATTCCGAGATATATTTCCATGCAACTTCCATCATAATCATATACATGACTTGAGCATTTATTGTCATATTGCTTTGTATGATCGTAAGATAGCTAGCATGATGTTTTCATGGCTTGTCCTTTTTTGATGTCATTGCTACGCTAGATCATTGCACATCCCAGTACACCGCCGGAGGCATTCATATAGAGTCATATCTTTGTTCTAGTATCGAGTTGTAATATAGAGTTGTAAGTAAATAAAAGTGTGATGATCATCATTATTAGAGCATTGCCCAGTGAGGAAAGGATGATGGAGACTATGATTCCCCCACAAGTCAGGATGAGACTCTGGACTTTAAAAATAAATAAAAGAGGCCAAAGAAGCCCAAATAAAAAATAAAGAGGCCAAAGAAGCCCACCAAAAAATAATAAAAAATGAGAGAAAAGAGAGAAGGGGCAATGTTACTATCCTTTTACCACACTTGTGCTTCAAAGTAGCACCATGTTCTTCATATAGAGAGTCTCTTGAGTTATCACTTTCATATACTAGTGGGAATTTTCATTATAGAACTGGTCTTGTATATTCCGATGATGGGCTTCCTCAAACGCCCGAGGTCTTCATGAGCAAGCAAGTTGGATGCACACCCACTTAGTTTCAGTTTGAGCTTTCATACACTTATAACTCTAGTGCATCCGTTGCATGGCAATCCCTACTCACTCACATCGATATCTATTGATGGGCATCTCCATAGCCCGTTGATACGCCTAGTTGATGTGAGCCTATGTTCTCTTTTTAGTCTTCTCGACAACCACCATTCTATTCCACCTATAGTGCTATATCCATGGCTCACACTCATGTATTATGTGAGGGTTGAAAATGCTGAAGCACGTTAAAAATTATGAACCAATTGCTCGGCTTGTCATCGGGGTTGTGCATGATGTGAATATTTTGTGTGGTGAAGATGGAGCATAGCCAGACTATATGATTTTGTAGGGATAGCTTTTTTTGGCCTTGTTATTTTGAAAAGACATGATTGCTTTATTAGTGGGCTTGAAGTATTATTGTTTTTATGTCAAATGATAGACTATTACTTTGAAGCACTTGTGTCTTAATATTCATGCCATGATTAGATATGTGATCAAGATTATGCTAGGTAGCATTCCACATCAAAAATTATCTTTTTTATCATTTACCTACTCGAGGACGAGCAGGAATTAAGCTTGGGGATGCTGATACGTCTCCGTCGTATCTATAATTTTTGATTGTTCCATGCCAATACTCTACAACTTTCATATACTTTTGGCAACTTTTTATATTATTTTTGGGACTAACATATTGATCCAGTGCCCAGTGCCAGTTCCCGTTTGTTGCATGTTTTATGTTTCGCAGAATATCCATATCAAACGGAATCCAAACGGGATAAAAACGGATGGAGAATATTTTTGGAATATTTGGAGAATTCCAGAAGAAAAATCCACGCGAGACGGTGCCCGAGGTGGCCACGAGGCAGGGGGGCGCGCCTGCCCCCTGGGCGCGCCCCTGACCCTCGTGGGCCACCCATAAGGCGGTTGATTCCCTTCTTCGGCCACAAGAAAGCTAATTTTTGGTAAAAAAATCACGGCGAAGGTTTCAGGCCAATCGGAGTTATGGATCTCCATATATATACAAAACGGTGAAAGGGAAGCAGAAGAGAACGCATAAACAAAGAGAGACAGAGAGATAGATCCAATCTCGGAGGGGCTCTCGCCCCTCCCATGCCATGGAGGCCAAGGACCAGAGGGGAAACCCTTCTCCCATCTAGGGAGGAGGTCAAGGAAGAAGAAGACGAAGGGCCCCCCTCCCCCCTTCTCTTCCGGTGGCGCAGGAACGCTGCCGTGGCCATCATCATCATCATCACCGCAATCTACACCAACACCTCCGCCATCTTCACCAACATCTCCATCACCTTCCCCCCTCTATCTACAATGGTCCACTCTCCCGCAACCCACTATACCCTTTACTTGAACATGGTTTTTTGTGCTTCGTATTATTATCCAATGATGTGTTGCCATCCTATGATGTCTGAGTAGATTTTTGTTGTCCTATCGGTGGTTGATGAATTGCTATGATTGATTCAATTTTCTTGTGGTTATGTTGCTTTCCTTTGGTGCGCATCATATGAGTGCGTGCGTGGATCACACCCTAGGGTTAGTTGTATGTTGATAGGACTATGTATTGGAGGGCAAGGGTGACAGAAGCTTCAACCTAGCATAGAAATTGATGCATACGGGATTGAAGGGGGTCCAATATATCTTAATGCTATGGTTGGGTTTTACCTTAATGAACGTTAGTAGTTGCGGATGCTTGCTAATAGTTCCAATCATAAGTGCATAGATTCCAAGTAAGGGATGACATGCTAGCAGTGGCCTCTCCCACATAATACTTGCTATTGGTCTAGTAAAGTAGTCAATTGCTTAGGGACAATTTCGCAACTCCTACCACCACTTTTCCACACTCGCTATATTTACTTTATTGCTTATTTACTTACAACAGCCCCTACTTCTTATTTACGCTCTCTTTATTATCTTGCAAACCTATCCAACAACACCTACAAGGTACTTCTAGTTTCATACTTGTTCTAGGTAAAGCAAACATCAAGCATGCTAGAGTTGTATCGGTGGTCGATAGAACTTGAGGAATATTTGTTCTACCTTTAGCTCCTCATTGGGTTCAACACTCTTACTTATCGAAAACTGTTGCGATCCCTTATACTTGTGGGTTATCAAGAGAGTCCTAGTCTTGTTTCCTTTGTAAGGGAATATTCCTTATGCTTTCCTTTTAAGCCGGCCTACCATAGCTTAAGCTACCCTTCCTTGAACCACCTACTGGGCCTCCGGGTCTTCTCGCTCCTCTAACCCACTGGCCGGGTCATCAATGAGTCACCTGGCTCAGCCGGGTCATCAGTGAGTGGAGAGATCCAGAGGGGTCACTTAGTGAGTCGCCAAGTCAGGGCGGGTCACCAGTGAGTCACCAAGTCCGACCGGGTCATATCGCAGGGTATATCCCCGACATTAGCCCCAGTTTAATTTGGATTTATCCATGTTAAACTAATCCCACAAAATAAACACAAGAACAAATTTGACAGGTTGTGCTCCGGGTTAAAAAATTCTTGTAAGCTGGCACCTGATCATCGTTAAGTCCTTGTCATTTCCTTTTTGATATCTACATGTCCATGATCTCATAGCAAATCTTCTTTGGCAGATATGTTTGAACTTTTGGCAATGGAAAAAATCCAGATACTTCTTTTGAAAAGTCCGGGTCAATAGGCCAGCTTCAGAGTCAATTTGCTGACATTGGTCTCTTGTAGAAAAATATTGTAAGAAATAATCCACTTAAGTCAACTTCCAAAGAGCCGGCTTAGAAAATTTTGGTCTTTGAAATACTCATCTGATATTCAGCCGGCTTGAAGATGCAGAAACTTGCCAAATTATGATTACCAAAACTGCCGGTTTATAAAATAGATGATGCCGAGTCATAATTGTTGCCGACACCGGGTCATGATTGTTGCAGACACCGGGTCATAATGATTAGCAACGCCTGGTCAATCTGGTTTGCTCAAAAATTGAGATTTTGAAAATATTTCTCCTTATATCCATGTTACCTGTAGCCCCCAAGTCTTGAGCAGAGCAAAGTGATGACTTAAGACTTGCTTCAATATAAATATTACCACTTTGAAGAAATCCATATTGTTCATCTCAATCCATGTTGTCCCCCAAGTGCCGGGTTGTCATGCTTGCAGCAACCCGGGACTTGTAATTGCCTGATACCTATAAAAGCTTGTATTGTTGACAAGAGCAATTGGTAGGCCCCAAGGGCCGGCTCATTATGATGTGATGAGTAGGGTTTTCAATGAAGCAAGTAAGAAATGACCTTGCATGAGCCCCCAAGTGTCATGGTGCATGCTTGTAGCGACATGAGACTTGCATATTTGATTGAATCTCAATTTGAATTATGTAGCCCCAAGTACCGGGTCGTAAGCCTGCAGCAACTTGGGACTATTCCTTACATTGTAGAATAAATCATATCTATTGATAATATAATAGCCATTACGCTAAAGCGACTTTGAAAACCTTATCTGTTGACAAGTAAATCCGGTGTTTTAATACCCGGCGGCTCTTGGCCGATGGCGATTTAATACGCCTCCATTGTAAGCCAGAATTTTTATAACCCGACGACTTATAGCCTTTGAGAAAATCCAGAACGAATAATCATTTTGAAGCATCAATTTTAATGAAGAGCTTGGACTTAAGCATTTATATAAGTCATAGTTCTACAAATCCTGCACAGAGTTTAAACAACATACGCCCTGGCGACTTTAACGTCAAAAGCCAGGGAAATCTAATGATCGATATGTGCATGATTCCAACAGCGCAATTCAAAATATACCGACGGCTTAAAATCCATAGCCAGGGCCTGTGCAGTAAGGGTGATAACCCAAAACTTAGAAGCCAAACCTTCCAAGTATTAATATTGTCATATGCTGGCGACTTATCGTCGAAAGCCAGGCCGGGTTAATAGAAACCACATATATATGTTTCAGATATGAGCAAAAAGTCTCAAGACAAACCCAAAAAACTGTTTTCAAAAACTTAAGTCAAACCGAGAGAAAAATTTGAGGCTTCTGATTCGAATACGATCAATAAACCGGACCAAAGGGGTTAATCTAGGATCCGAATACGATCATGTAGCCCCCTAAGGGAGTCCTGGATTAGGGGGTCTCCGGACAGCCGGACTATATCCTTTGGCCGGACTGTTGGACTATGAAGATACGAGATTGAAGACTTCGTCCCGTGTCCGGATGGGACTCTACTTGGCGTGGAAGGCAAGCTAGGCAATAAAGATATGTATATCTCCTCCTTTGTAACCAACCTTGTGTAATCCTAGCCCCTTCCGGTGTCTATATAAACCAGAGGGTTTTAGTCCGTAGGACAACATACAATCATACCATAGGCTAGCTTCTAGGGTTTAGCCTCTCGATCTCGTGGTAGATCAACTCTTGTACTACCCATATTATCAAGAATAGTCAAGCAGGACGTAGGGTTTTACCTCCATCAAGAGGGCCCGAACATGGGTAAAACATTGTGTCCCCTGCCTCCTGTTACCATCCGCCTTAGACACACAGTTCGGGACCCCCTACCCGAGATCCGCCGGTTTTGACACCGACATTGGTGCTTGATGGCTCCTTCGATCATCAATAGCAATGCAGTCTAGTGTGAGACTTTTCTCCCCGGACAGATCTTTGTTTTCGGCGGCTTCGCACTGCGGGCCAACTCGCTTGGCCATCTGGAGCAGATCGAGAGTTACGCCCCTGGCCACCAGGTTAGGTTTGGAAGCTTAAACTACACGACCGATATCCGCAGAGACTTGATCTTCGACGGATTTGAGCCCCTGCCAAGTGCGCCGCATGGTCATGATGAGCATGATTTAGCTCTGCCATCGGGCAGTATTCGGGAGATCACGCAGGCAACCGCTCCAACCCTCAATTCGGAGCCAGTTGCACCATCCATGGACAGGTGGATGGACCCCTCCACGGAGGCCGTATCCTCAGCGGCAATCGAGCCGAGTATCGACCTTACCCCTCACAAGAGCCATGATGCCAAGCTGCCGGATCCTTCCCCAGCCACGGACTCCGAACCGCCTTCGCCCGTGCCTATCGAATCCGACTGGGCGCCGATCATGGAGTTTACCTCCACGGATATCTTTCAGCAGTCACCCTTCGGTGACATACTGAACTCGTTAAGGTCTCTCTCCTTGTCAGGAGAGTCCTAGACGAACTATGTTCGGGAGGATTGGGATGCGGATGACGAAGAAATTCGCCGCCCACCCACGACCCACTTAGTAGCCACTGTCAACAATTTGACCGACATGCTCGACTTCGACTCCGAAGACATCGACGGTATGGACGACGATGCGGGAGACGAAGAGGAACCACTGCCCACAGGGCACTGGACAGCCACCTCATCATATGATATATACATGGTGGACACACCCAAAGAAGGCAACGGCGACGAGACAACGGAGGATGACCCCTCCAAGAAGCAACCCAAGCGCCGACGTTAGCGGCGCCGCTCTAAGTCTCGCCAAAGCAAAAGCGGTGACACCGGCCCAGGAGATAATAGCACTCCGGACAGTGCCGAAGACGACAACAATCCCCTCCAGCAAGATTTAGAGCAGGCGGATAGAGAAGCTAGCCCTCCCGAGAGAGCGGCAGATGGAGAGGCGGAGGATGATAATTACATGCCCCCCTCCGAAGACGAGGCAAGCCTCGACGACGATGAATTTGTCGTGCCGGAGGATCCCGCCAAACAAGAGCGCTTCAAGCGCAGGCTTATAGCCATGACAAATAGCCTCAAGAAAAAGCAGCAGCAGCTTCAAGCTGTCAAGATTTGCTAGTCGACAGCTGGACTGAAGTCCTTGCGGCCGAGGAATATGAACTCGAACGCCCCTCCAAGAGTTACCCGAAGCGCAGGTTGCTACCCCAACAGGAGGAGGAAGCATTAAAACCTACATCCCTAGCATATGACACGGCTGATCGGCCACCTCGTGGCCGCGACAGAGAGGCATTTCAGCCAAAAGCTCAGCCCGCACCCCGACGCCACTCAAATAAAAATGTCAAGGCACGGGGAAACACGCTAGCCCTGCGAGACGTATTGGAGGACAAAGCAAAACACGCAAGATCGATCTACGGATCACGAGGGCATGCCACCACGCGGGACGATAACCGTCATGCCGGATACAGTAAAAGTAAATCCGGCCAGGCCGAACAATGCGGACAAGACTCATTTGAGCTGCGTCGCGACATAGCCCAGTACAGAGGCACCGCACACCCCCTATGCTTCACAGACGAAGTAATGGATCATCAAATCCCAGAGGGTTTCAAACCCGTAAATATAGAATCATACGACGGCACAACAGATCCTGCGGTATGGATCGAGGACTTCCTCCTGCACATCCACATGGCCCGCGGTGATGATCTACACACCATCAAATACCTCCCACTTAAACTCAAAGGACCAGCTCGGCATTGGCTCAATAGCTTGCCAGCAGAATCCATTGGTTGTTGGGAAGATCTGGAAGCCGCATTCCTCGACAACTTCCAGGGAACTTATCTGCGACCACCAGATGCCGATGACTTGAGCCACATAATTCAGCAGCCAGAGGAATCGGCTAGGCAATTCTGGACACGGTTCCTAACAAAGAAAAATCAAATCGTCGACTGTTTGGATGCAGAGGCCCTAGCAGCTTTTAAGCAGAGCATCCGCGACGAGTGGCTCGCCCGGCACCTTGGCCAGGAAAAGCCGAAATCTATGGCAGCCCTCATGACACTCATGACCAGGAGAAGACAGCTGGCTGGCTCGCAACAATAATATATCAAAGAACCATGGTACTTCGAATACCAAGGATGGCAATGGTAGGTCATGTTGCAACAAACACAAGCGCCGCATAACAACGACAATACCGAGGATACGACAGTCAATGCCGGATTCAAAGGCTCTAAACCCGGTCAGCGGAAAAAGCCATTCAAAAGCACTCCGGCCCCGTCCAGTTTGGACCGTATACTCGATCGCTCATGTCAAATACACGGCACCCCGACAAGCCAGCCAACCACACCAACAGGGACTGTTGGGTGTTCAAGCAGGCCGACAAGTTAAATGCCGAAAACAAAGATAAGGGGTTGCATAGCGATGACAAGGAGGACCCCCAGCCGCCGAACACCGGAGGACAGAAGAGGTTCCACCCACAAGTGCGGACGGTGAACATGATATACGCAACCCACATCCCCAAGAGGGAGCGGAAGCGTGTGTTAAGGGACGTATATGCGTTGGAGCCAGTTGCCCAAAGTTCAACCCATGGTCCTCCTGTCCGATCACCTTCGATCGCAGGGACCACCCAACCAGTATCCGTCATGGCGGATTCGCCGCACTAGTCCTAGACCCAATCATCAACGGATTTCACCTCACTTGAGTCCTTATGGACGGTGGCAGCAGCCTGAACCTGCTTTATCAGGACACCGTGCGCAAAATGGGTATAGACCCCTCAAGGATCAAACCCACAAAAACGACCTTCAAAGGCGTCATACCAGGTGTAGAGGCCCATTGCACAGGCTCAGTCACACTGGAAGTGGTCTTCGGATCCCCGGAAACTTCCGAAGTGAGGAGTTAATCTTCAATATAGTCCCGTTCCGCAGTGGCTATCATGCACTGCTCGGGCGAACCGCATTCACGAGATTCAACACAGTACCGCGCTATGCATATCTTAAGATCAAGATGCCAGGACCTCGGGGGGTCATCATAGTCAATGGAAACATAGAGCGCTCTCACCGTACGGAGGAGCACACTTCGGCCCTCGCAGCAGAAGCGCAAAGCAGCCTCTTAAGGCAATCCACCAGTTCGGCGATTCAAGACCCGGACACCTTCAAGCGCGCCCGGATTAATCGGCAACAAGTCCGCCTGGCACGTTCCGAGCTCGCATAGCAATGCGGCCCCCATCCCAGTACCAGCCAAACGGTGAAATCCGTGCCACGCGTACATAATTACGCATTAAAAATACCATGGGCACATGTGGGGAGGGGGGCACGACTACGGCACGCCCCAAGACACGACTCAACCACACTAGGGGCTTCCCGCTTTGTTATTTTTCTCTCTTTCAGGACTTTAATCTCTGGAAACCCCATCCGGCAGTACGGTTGCCGGACACACGATGCAACAACCAAGGAGGCAGAAAGCTGCGTCGCACCACGGAACTCCTAGGTGGTCTCTGACAACGAGTGAAATACCTGCTTTAAATACCATTCCTCATCTTGCCCTTGGAGGGGACATGTCAAATAGTCCTACTTTTTGCTTATCGCACTACTTGTATCATTTTGCTTCGACGCACCTTTTTGAATAAACAATGCATAGCACTAGACTATTACCGCATTCTATATTCTTTCTTATATATATATATATATATGTTCATTTATGACATTCAGCACCCGTACACTCTAGTACGGCCAATACGCCAGGGGCTTTAGCATACCCCATAATACCCCAAGTCCGGAACCACTGGAGGTTCCAGTGTAGTGTCCGGCTGCGGGCCAAACTTGGAGCCCCTGGGAGCCTTGCTCCCTTTGCTCCTGGAGTCCGGAAGGTTGCCTTGAGGCGCCTCCGGGACTGTCTTCCCCCAGCTCGGTGCCCCTTGAGACAGTACCTCGGCATTTTCCGTAGGGCAAGGAGAGGTGGCGGTTGGAAGTGTATCACTATCCATGTCCGACGAGTCCACGGAACTGTCCGACGATGATACGTCGATACGGACTTGGGGCGGACTGCATAATCATATTCGACGTTAGGAGAAGCAGTGCAACAAAAGTATGCTATGAGTTACTCTGGTATCCGAATACTTACAACTTCGCCAGGGGCTTGGCCTGAGCAGCCACTCGTCTTCGCCGTAGGCAGCGGTGGTGGAACAGTCCGGAAGGAGAGTCCTTCCCTTCTTGGACCGTCCGGCCTCCCCGGTTGGGGCGGCCTTCCTTTTCTTGTATCCCCCGGCTGGAGGGGGAGAGTCTTCACCTTCCTTCTCCTCGTTTTCATGGGAGGAGTGCGTCTCGGAGTTATCGGATGATGAGTCCGATACCACCTGGCACCGGGAACTCTTTCGGGTTCCCTTGGCCTTCTTCTTGGTCTTATCCGGCACCTCATAAGGAGCCGGAGTCCGCATCTCCGTCAGGAGAGCGTCCACAGGGTCTTCGGGCAGAGGGGCCGGACAGTTGATCTGCTCCGATGTCTCCACCCTGTCCTGTCAAAGGCATGGGAGCTCAGACCCCGCACATGGTTACACTATGGGAAATAAACACCCTATCAGATGTACAGAACTTACCAGATTCGCAGAATGCTTCGCGCTTAGCCCGCGGTCCTCGGTAAGAGAAGGAGGGACCTCGGCGCCCTTGAACAGCACCCTCCAGACGTCTTTATGCGTCATGTCGAAGAGCTTGCTTAGAGTCTGGTTCCGGACCGGGACGAACTCCCATAAGTTGAAATCCCGTTGTTGACACGGGAGGATCCGGCGGAAGAGCATGACCTGGACTATGTTGACACGCTTAAGTTTCTTGCTTGTCATGTTCCGGATACACTTTTGGAGTCCGTCCAGCTCCACCGATGAACCCCAGGACAGGGCCTTCTCCTTCCAGGAAGTGAGCCGCGTGGGGATTCCGGATCAAAACTCGGGGGTCGCCACCCAGTTGGTGTCGCGCGGCTCGATGATGTAGAACCACCCCGATTGCCACCCCTTTATGGTCTCCACGAAGGAGCTCTCGAGCCATATAACGTCGGGCATTTTGCCCACCATGGCTCCGCCGCATTCCGCTTGTTGGCCGCCCACCACCTTCGGCTTGATATTGAAGGTCTTCAGCCACAGGCCGAAGTGGGGCCAGACGCGGAGGAAAGCCTTGCACATGAGGATGAACGCCGAGATGTTGAGGATGAAATTCGGGGCCAGATCATGAATGTCCAGCCCATAATAGAACATGAGGCCGCGGACGAATGGATGAAGGGGACCCCCAGTCCGCGGACGAAGTGGGGGAGGAAAACCACCCTTTCGTGAGGTTTCGGGGTAGGGACGACCTGCCCCGCGGCTGGCAGCCGGTGCGCGATATCCGCGGCTAAGTATCCGGCTCCACATAGCTTTTTGATGTGTCCCTCCGAGAGAGGAGGAGGCCATCCACTTGCCTCCCGCTCCGGACATGTTTGGAGAGAGTTGAGGAGAAGGATGTGGACTTGGGCGTTGGAGCTTGAGTGCGCGAGAATGGATGAGCAAGGAGGAAGAAGGCGTGGGTAGAAAAAGGTGAGATCTTATCCCTTTATAAGGGTGGACTAAACTATGCGCCCCCACTAGCCTGGTAAAACTCGCTTATCCCCCAAGCGCCGTAATTGATGGCGCAGTTGGGTTACCCACGTTCGTATTGATGAGGATCCCGTAATAAGGGGAACACGATCTCTGCTTTGACAAGACGTGTCAAGAAACCGCCTCGTGTTATGTGCGGGGCTGGTTAGAGAAAAACGGTTTGAATAATTACCGGGCCATGGCGTGATGTCATGCTGCCAAAATGTGTCAGCAGATTCAATTTGTGGAAATATTATTCTCTCTACGGTGGTATATGGAACTTATTTTGCAGGGTCGGACACTATCCTTGTATTCAAACTCTTCTATGGTGTATTCGGAGGAGGAACCCGCCTTGCAATACCGGAAAAAAACACTGCGCGCCGGACTCGTCGTCATTGAAGCCTGGTTCAGGGGCTACTGAGGGAGTCCTGGATTAGGGGGCCTCTGGACAGCCGGACTATATCCTTTGGCCGGACTATTGGACTATGAAGATACGATATTGAAGACTTCGTCGATCCCGTGTCCGGATGGGACTCTAATTGGCATGGAAGGCAAGCTATGCAATATGGATATGTATATCTCCTCCTTTGTAACCGACCTTGTGTAACCCTAGCCCCTTCCGGTGTCTATATAAACCGGAGGGTTTTAGTTCGTAGGACAACATACAATCATACCATAGGCTAGCTTCTAGGGTTTAGCCTCTCCGATCTCGTGGTAGATCAACTCTTGTATTACCCATATTATCAAGAATAATCAAGCATGACGTAGGGTTTTACCTCCATCAAGAGGGCCTGAACCTGGGTAAAACATCGTGTCCCCTGCCTCCTATTACCATCCGCCTTAGACGCACAGTTCGGGACCCCCTACCCGAGATCCGCCGGTTTTGACACCGACACCCCCAGTGGATGAGGCGTTGCACCGATCAAGAGGATACCGACAGCTATGTTCTCTTTGGTTCAAATACGACCTATGTTTGAACAGGAAGCCCCCAAATGACCTTGAGAGTTTTTTAACGACTCTGATCTGAATACGATCAAAGTCGGACCCAAAAGGGGTTAAGCTATGATTCGAATACGATCAAGAAGCCCCCTGATGGGTTTGGCATTGCGTCGATCAAGAGGGTACCGACAACTATGTTCTCTTTGGTTCGAATACGATCTATGTTTGAGCAGGAAGCCCCCAAATGACCTTGAGTGTTTTTAACGACTCTGATTCGAATACGATCAAAGTAGGACCCAAAAGGGGTTAAGCTAGATTCAAATACAATCAACCCCCAATGGTCTTTTGAAGCAGGGTACCTATGTTTGTGTTGTGCCTGGCAGCAGACTCTCTTTGGTTCCTTTAATTTTTCCTGAGAACTCGAGTTTTGCAAGATATAAATTCTTCTTGAACCGGGATTTTGAAACGGATATTGAGAGTTTCAAAGCTTTGTAGGAGACAGATTTACCTTGAGCAGGATTTTAAATCGGATGTTTGAGAGTTTCAGCGCTTTGTGGGAGACATATTTCCCTTGAATCGGATTTTGAACCGGAGTCCTTTTTAGGCCAGAAATTTACCGACGGCCTTTAAATATTCGCCAATAAGGCAGTAGCCTCTGGGGCCGGGTTATTTTTCCCTCCAATGATCCAGAGTTCTTGAATCTGATATGTTTAAATCAGAAATTATCCACTGTGGAGTTGATGATCACCATGGTGAAGCTGAAATCAATCACGGCTGAGTCGGCCTTGGGAGTAGATAGATGAGCCGGCTGCGGCATTGCGAGCAGGTGCGGACATGCGAGTCAATCCTGGGCGCGGTCAGTCGCACAGACAGGCAAGTCAATCACGGGCACGGTAATCCACGCGGGTGGGCGAGTCAATCGTAGGCGCAATTCCGACGAGTTGATGCAGACCGAGTCCCAGGGGTGGCGGCTTACGCACGTTCGTCAATGTGACGCAGATGTAGATGTGGCCTCTGACACTGGCGCGCGATGACCGGATCGTACCATGGCCATGAGTTAATTGACCTGTGTATATAATGGCATACCTCGGAGAAATCATTTCAATGATATTTAAGTACACCAACGAAGAGCTAGAAAAATAGCACCTTATTATTTTTGTTTGGCGAGTCTTCATAGCTTTTCGTTGTCTCTGCTCGGGGTGCAAACGCTCTGACGTGCAATATTAATGTATACTTGCCCCGTCCATCATTTGGTACCTTGTCAAGACCGGCCTCCACAGAAGAGGAGCGAGGCGATTTTAGAGGTGGCACTGTAGCATTGGCGGTTTACGGCGCGGTGGCGGAGTGGTACTAACACCCCGTAGAAGATTAACACTCAATGAGTCAAACCTGCTGTTTTTGAGGATTTTTCACACCAAACCATGCCCTTTGCCATATCTCTTGTACGAATAGCAATAGTGTCCATAGCCACATGATTGACCAGCAGTTTGCTTTCTTGAACCACGATGTGTCGATGCTAGTTACACTATTTGCAACCAATGCGCAAGAACTGCAGCCACAGGTATCTGAAGATTTATCGCTTCGTACTTGTAGTAGACGATAGAGCACAAGGGCGTATTGAAGTAGTACCGCAACGTCTGCAGCCTCGACGACGGCGACTAGTAGCTTGGTGCGAAGCCGAACGAGGGGCGGCCTGAGAACGGAGGCGGCTCGTGGCGATAGGGCCGGCCCAATCCGGCAGCGGGACCAACTGAGCGAGGCCGCAACCGACTCGTAGTGCGGCAGAAGAAAAAACTTAGACGAGCCCGCGGCTGAGAAGGCGGCCGGTGGTTTAGCACGGAGGCGACTGGCGGCTTGCCGCTACAGCGAGGTGGCCGGGCTGCGCTCAAAGCGGAGGCATCAAGCCGGAGCCGAGGCGGCCACGCGGCCGAGCAGCTCGACACCGGCCATGGCGGCTCAATGCAGCAGGGGAGACCGCGATCGAGGTGGAAACGTGGTAGCAGCAGCCTGGTGGGTCCGAGGCGGAGTGCGTACAGCCTGACGAATCCGAGGTGAAGCCGGCGCGGGGTGGCACAGGAAGCCAGCACGGCGGGTCGAGGCGCTAGCAGAGCAGTGCCCAATTTTGAGGCAGTGACAAGGGCCATCCAAGGTGGCCCCAAGGCCGGAACGAAAGCGCGGCGACGACAACTCGTAGTGGATGGCTCAAGATGCGGCAACAGCGGCTCACAGGCGGCTCCGCGGAGGTGGAGTAAAGCGGCAGCGTCTGCTTGGCGCACCGGCGACTTGGAGGAGGCCTAGTGGAGGCGGCTTGTTGCACCAGCGCGGCTCGTAGGCGGAGGCAGTCGGCTCAAGGCCGAAGCAAGGCGGAGCTGTAACCGCGGGGGCGAGTTGCGACGGTGATACGCTCTTCAACGTATCTATAATTTTTGATTGCTCAATACTATATTATCTATTGTTTTGGATATTATTGGGCTTTATTATCCACTTTTATATTATTTTTAGGACTAACCTACTAACCGGAGTCCCATCCCAGAATTACTGTTTTTTTACTATTTTAGGGTTTCAAAGAAAAGGAATATCAAACGGAGTCCAAACGGAATGAAACATTCGGGAACGTGATTTTCTCAACAAACAAGACCCAGGAGACCTGGACCCTATGTCAAGACACAAAAGAGGAGGCCACGAGGTAGGGGGCGCGCCTACCCCCCCCCCCAGGCGCGCCCTCCACTGTCGTGGGCCCCATGTTGCTCAACCGACGTACTCCTTCCTCCTATATATACCCACGTACCCCCAAACAATCAGACACAGAGCAAAAACCCTAATTCCACCGCTGCAACTTTCTGTATCCACGAGATCCCATCTTGCGGCCTGTTCCGGAGCTCCGTCGGAGGGGGCATCGATCACGGAGGGCTTCTACATCATCACCATAGCCCCTCCGATGAAATGTGAGTAGTTTACCTCAGATCTACGGGTCCATAGTTATTAGCTACATGGCTTCTTCTCTCTTTTTGGATCTCAATACAATGTTTTCCTTCTCTCTTGTGGAGAACTATTCGATGTAACCTTGTTATTACGGTGTGTTTGTTGAGACCGATGAATTGTGGGTTTATGATCAAGTCTATCTATGAACAATATTTGAATCTTCTCTGAATTCTTTTATGTATGATTGGTTATCTTTGCAAGTCTCTTCGAATTATTAGTTTGATTTGGCCTACTAAATTGATCTTTCTTGCAATGGGAGAAGTGCTTAGCTTTGGGTTCAATCTTGCGGTGTCCTTTCCCAGTGACAGTAGGGGCAGCAAGGCACGTATTGTATTATTTCCATCGAGGATAACAAGATGGGGTTTTCATCATATTGCATGAGTTTATCCCTCTACATCATGTCATCTTCCTTAAGGCGTTACTCTGTTTTCATTAACTCAATACTCTAGATGCATGATGGATAGCGGTCGATGAGTGGAGTAATAGTAGTAGATGCAGGCAGGAGTCGGTCTACTTGTCTCGGACGTGATGCCTATATACATGATCATACCTAGATATTCTAATAACTATGTTCAATTCTGTCAATTGCTCAGCAGTAATTTGTTCACCCACCGTAGAATACTTATGCTCTTAAGAGAAGCCACTAGTGAAACCTATGGCCCCTCGGGTCTATCTTCATCACATTAATCTTCCAATACTTAGTTATTTCCTTTGCTTTCTACTTTGCTTTTATTCTATTTGCATCTTTATCCTAAAAATACCAAAAATATTATCTTATCATATCTATTAGATCTCACTCTCATAAGTGGCCGTGTAGGGATTGACAGCCCCTTATCGCATTGGTTGCGAGGATTTATTTGTTTTGTGCAGGTACGAGGGACTCACACGTAGCCTCCTACTGGATTGATACCTTGGTTCTCAAAAACTGAGGGAAATACTTACGCTACTTTGCTGCATCATCCATTCCTCTTCGGGGAAAACCAACGCAGTGCTCAAGAGGTAGCAAGAAGGATTTCTGGCGCCGTTGCCAGGGAGTCTATGCAAAAGTCAATATACCAAGCACCCATCACAATCCCTATCTCCCGTATTACATTATTTTCCATTTGCCTCTCGTTTTCCTCTCCCCCACTTCACCCTTGCCATTTTATTCGTCCTCTCTCTCTCTATCCTCCCTCTATTTCTCTATTTGCCTCTTTTTGCCCTTTGCACCTTCTGCTGTTATGTCTGAAATTGGGGAAATTGTTGTCGATATGGACAATAATAATATCATGAAAAATTCTGATGCTCCTACTAAAGAACCACCCATCTTACATAAAAAAATTCCGTGTTGGTAGTGGTAATATTATTGGAAAAGGAGTTATTCAAGATTTCTTTACTTGTGCCGGTGCTTTACGTTCTATGGGTAGTTCTATCCTTCACAGAACTAGTAGTCTTGCGGACGCTATTGCCATGCTTGTAGTTGAACTTGAAAGACAATTCATGCACATGCATCCTTGCATACAAAGGATTTTCCTAGAATTTTCTAATATTGAGCATTCTTCTGTTAAGCATGCCGCTACTATCTTTTCGGCTCATGAGTTTAGATTCATAATAAAAGAGTCCAAAGAAATCTTTGTGCATTATAGGGTGGACGCTTGCCGGCCTCCCATAGAGGCTATCCTTTTTGATAAAAAAGAAATAATGTGTTTTCAATCTCTAGACTATGTTGCTTTCAATGAAAATCTTAGAAAAATGGTTCCTTCCAATGTTTTAGTTGATAGAATTTCTGAGCTTAATGATGATTTGGCCATTCGAAATAATGAACTAGGATATTCTCTTGAATATAGGCTCACAAAGTTCTGTCAAAAGAATGCTTACAATGATGAATTGGTTGTGCAATGAGAAGGACCAAAAGAGGAACCTATACCTCCCAAGGTTGATCTTGGGGACTTTTAACCCATTAAATTTAGCCCTTTTGAAATGAGTTTTAATGATCTATCTTATTATTATGGCAATACCTAGGTCTATCCTTGCTTGTTATGCCTAGCTAGGGGCGTTAAACGATAGCGCTTGTTGGGAGGCAACCCAATTTTATTTTATTCCTTGCTTTTTGCTCCTGTTTAGTAATAAATAATTTATTTAGCCTCTGTTTAGGTTGTGTTTTTTGTGTTTAATTAGTGTTTGTGCCAAGTAGAACCGTTGGGAAGACTTGGGGAATGTCTTGTTAATCTTGTTGTAAAAAACAGAAACTTTAGTGCTCACGAGAACTGCTGACATTTTTATTTGGAAAGTGCTATTTAGTTAATTCTTTTTGAAGATGATTAATAGATAAATTACTCACGCCCAGAAATTTATTTTACAATTTTTGGGGTTCCAGATCTTGCGCTAGCTACAGATTACTACAGACTGTTCTGTTTTTGACAGATTCTATTTTTCATGTGTTGTTTGCTTATTTTGATGAATCTATGGCTAGTAAAATAGTTTATAAACCATAGAGAAGTTGGAATGCAGTAGGTTTAACACCAATATAAATAAAGAATGAGTTCATTATAGTACCTTGAAGTGGTCTTTTGTTTTCTTTCTCTAACGGAGCTCACGAGATTTTCTACTTTAAGTTTTGTGTTGTGAAGTTCTCAAGTTTAGGGTAAAGATTTGATGGATTATGGAACTAGGAGTGGCAAGAGCCTAAGCTTGGGGATGCCCATGGCACCCCCAAGATAATCTAAGGAAACCTAAAAGCCAAAGCTTGGGGATGCCCCGGAAGGCATCCCCTCTTTTCGTCTACTTCTATCGGTAACTTTACTTGGAGCTATATTTTTATTCACCACATGATATTGATACGTCTCCAACGTATCTATAATTTTTGATTGCTCCATGCTATATTATCTACTGCTTTGGACATTATTGGGCTTTATTATCCACTTTTATATTATTTTTGGGACTAACCTATTAACCGGAGGCCCAGCCCAGAATTGCTGTTTTTTGCCTGTTTTAGGGTTTCGAAGAAAAGGAATATCGAACGGAGTCCAAACGGAATGAAATCTTCGGGAATGTGATTTTCTCAACGAACAAGACACAGGAGACTTGGACCCTACATCAAGGCACAAAATAGGAGGCCACGAGGTAGGGGGCGCGCCTACCCCCCTAGGCGCGCCTTCCACCCTCGTGGGCCCCCTGTTGATCCACCGACGTACTCCTTCCTCCTATATATACCTACGTACCCCCAAATGATCGGATACGGAGCCCAAAACCTAATTCCACCGCCGCAACTTTCTGTATCCACGAGATCCCATCTTGGAGCCTGTTTCGGAGCTCCGCCGGAGGGGGCATCGATCACGGAGGGCTTCTACATCAACACTGTCGGTGTCAAAACCGGCGGATCTCAGGTAGGGGGTCCCTAACTGTGCGTCTAAGGCGGATGGTAATAGGAGGCAGGGGACACGATGTTTTACCAAGGTTCGGGCCCTCTTGATGGGGTAAAACCCTACGTCCTACTTGATTTATTCTTGATGATATGAGTTGTAGGAAATATGCCCTAGAGGCAATAATAAAGTTATTATTTATTTCCTTATATCATGATAAATGTTTATTATTCATGCTAGAATTGTATTAACCGGAAACATAATACATGTGTGAATACATAGACAAACAGAGTGTCACTAGTATGCCTCTACTTGACTAGCTCGTTAATCAAAGATGGTTATGTTTCCTAACCATGAACAAAGAGTTGTTATTTGATTAACGAGGTCACATCATTAGATGAATGATCTGATTGACATGACCCGTTCCATTAGCTTAGCACCCGATCGTTTAGTATGTTGCTATTGCTTTCTTCATGACTTATACATGTTCCTATGACTATGAGATTATGCAACTCCCGTTTGCCGGAGGAACACTTTGGGTGCTACCAAACCTCACAACGTAAATGGGTGATTATAAAGGAGCATGACAGGTGTCTCCAAAGGTAGATGTTGGGTTGGCGTATTTCGAGATTAGGATTTGTCACTCCGATTGTCAGAGAGGTATCTCTGGGCCCTCTTGGTAATGCACATCACATAAGCCTTGCAAGCATTACAACTAATATGTTAGTTGTGAGATGATGTATTACGGAACGAGTAAAGAGACTTGCCGGTAACGAGATTGAACTAGGTATTGGATACCGACGATCGAATCTCGGGCAAGTAACATACCGATGACAAAGGGAACAACGTATGTTGTTATGCGGTCTGACCGATAAAGATCTTCGTAGAATATGTAGGAGCCAATATGGGCATCCAGGTCCCGCTATTGGTTATTGACCGAAGACGTGTCTCGGTCATGTCTACATTGTTCTCGAACCGTAGGGTCCGCACGCTTAATGTTACGATGACAGTTATTATGAGTTTATGCATTTTGATGTACCGAAGTTAGTTCGGAGTCCCAGATGTGATCACGGACATGACGAGGAGTCTCGAAATGGTCGATACATAAAGATTGATATATTGGACGGCTATATTCGGACACCGGAAGCGTTCCGGGTCATTTCGGAGAAAACCGGAGTGCCGGAGGGGTTACCGGAACCCCCTGGGGAAGTAATAGGCCTTATTGGGCCTGAGGGGAGAGAGAGCGCAGCAGCCCAAGAGGTGGCGCACCCACCCTCAAGGGAGTCCGAATTGGACTAGGAGGGGAGGGCGCGGCCCCCCCTTTCTCTCTCCCTCTCCCTCTCTTTCCTTCCCCCCAAGTCTCCTAGTTGCACTAGGAAAGGGGAGTCCTACTCCCACTAGGAGGAGGACTCCCCCTCCCTTGGCGCGCCCCATAGGCCGGCCGGCCTCCCCCTTGCTCCTTTATATACGGGGGCAGGGGGGCACCCTAAACACACAAGTTGATCCTTGAGATCGTTCCTTAGCCGTGTGCGGTGCCCCCCTCCACCATATTCCACCTTGGTCATACCGTTGTAGTGCTTAGGCGAAGCCCTGCGTCAGTAGAACATCATCATTGTCATCACGCCGTCGTGCTGACGAAACTCTTCCCCGACGCTTTGCTGGATCAGAGCCCGGGGAACATCATCGAGCTGTACGTGTGCTAAGAACTCGGAGGTGCCGGAGTAACGGTCCTTGGATCGGTCGGATCGGGAAGACGTACGACCACTTCCTCTACGTTGCGTCACTGCTTCCATTGCGGTCTACGAGGGTACATAGACAACACTCTCCCCTCTCATTGGTATGCATCACCATGATCTTGTGTGTGCGTAGGAATTTTTTTGAAATTACTGCGTTCCCCAACAGTGGTATCAGAGCCTAGGATTTATGGTTTGATGTTATATGCACGAGTAGAACACAAGTGAGTTGTGGGCGATACAAGTCATACTGCCTACCAGCATGTCATACTTTGGTTCGGCGGTATTGTTGGATGAAGCGGCCCGGACCAACATTACGCGTACGCTTACGCGAGACCGGTTCCCCCGACGTGCTTTGCACATAGGTGGCTTGCGGGTGACTGTTTCTCCAACTTTAGTTGAACCGAGTGTGGCTACGCCCGGTCCTTGCGAAGGTTAAAACGGAGTCAAATTGACAAACTATCATTGTTGTTTTGATGCGTAGGTGATATCGGTTCTTACTTAAGCCCGTAGCAGCCACGTAAAACTTGCAACAACAAAGTAGAGGACGTCTAACTTGTTTTTGCAAGGCATGTTGTGATGTGATATGGTCAAGACATGATGCTAAATTTTATTGTATGAGATGATCATGTTTTGTAACCGAGTTATCGGCAACTGGCAGGAGCCACATGGTTGTCGCTTTATTGTATGCAATGCAATCGCGATGTAATGCTTTACTTTATCTCTAAGCGGTAGCGATAGTCGTAGAAGCATAAGATTGGCGAGACGACAACGATGCTACGATGGAGATCAAGGTGTCGCACCGATGATGATGGTGATCATGACGGTGCTTCGGAGATGGAGATCACAGGCACAAGATGATGATGGCCATATCATATCACTTATATTGATTGCATGTGATGTTTATCTTTTATGCATCTTATCTTGCTTTGATTGATGGTAGCATTATAAGATGATCTCTCACTAAATTATCAAGAAGTGTTCTCCCTGAGTATGCACCGTCGCGAAAGTTCTTCGTGCTGAGACACCACGTGATGATCGGGTGTGATAGGCTCTATGTTCAAATACAACGGGTGCAAAACAGTTGCACACGCGGAATACTCAGGTTATACTTGACGAGCCAAGCATATACAGATATGGCCTCGGAACACGGAGACCGAAAGGTCGAGCGTGAATCATATAGTAGATATGATCAACATAATGATGTTCACCAATGAAACTACTCCATCTCACGTGATGATCGGACATGGTTTAGTTGATTTGGATCACGTGATCACTTAGAGGATTAGAGGGATGTCAATCTAAGTGGGAGTTCTTAAGTAATTTGATTAACTGAACTTAAACTTATCATGAACTTAGTACCTGATAGTATCTTGCTTGTTTATGTTGATTGTAGATAGATGGCTCGTGCTGTTGTTCCGTTGAATTTTAATGCGTTCCTTGAGAAAGCAAAGTTGAAAGATGATGGTAGCAATTACACGGACTGGGTCCGTAACTTGAGGATTATCCTCATTGCTGCACAGAAGAATTACGTCCTGGAAGCACCGCTGGGTGCCAGGCCTACTGCAGGAGCAACACCAGATGTCATGAACGTCTGGCAAAGCAAAGCTGATGACTACTCGATAGTTTAGTGTGCCATGCTTTACGGCTTAGAATCGGGACTTCAACGACGTTTTGAACGTCATGGAGCATATGAGATGTTCCAGGAGTTGAAGTTAATATTTCAAGCAAATGCCCGGACTAAGAGATATGAAGTCTCCAATAAGTTCTATAGCTGTAAGATGGAGGAGAACAGTTCTGTCAGCGAGCATATACTCAAAATGTCTGGGTATAATAATCACTTGATTCAATTGGGAGTTAATCTTCCGGATGATTGCGTCATTGACAGAATTCTCCAATCACTGCCACCAAGCTACAAGAGCTTCGTGATGAACTATAATATGCAAGGGATGAATAAGACTATTCCCGAGCTCTTCGCATTGCTGAAAGCTGCGGAGGTAGAAATCAAGAAGGAGCATCAAGTGTTGATGGTCAACAAGACCACTAGTTTCAAGAAAAAGGGCAAAGGGAAGAAGAAGGGAAACTTCAAGAAGAATGGCAAGCAAGTTGCTGCTCAAGAGAAGAAACCCAAGTCTAGACCTAAGCCTGAAACTGAGTGCTTCTACGCAAGCAGACTGGTCACTGGAAGCGGAACTGCCCCAAGTATTTGGCGGATAAGAAGGATGGCAAGGTGAACAAAGGTATATGTGATATACATGTTATTGATGTGTACCTTACTAATGCTCGCAGTAGCACCTGGGTATTTGATACTGGTTCCGTTGCTAATATTTGCAACTCGAAACAGTGACTACAGATTAAGCGAAGATTGGCTAAGGACGAGGTGACGATGCGCGTGGGAAACGGTTCCAAAGTCGATGTGATCGCGGTCGGCATGCTACCTCTACATCTACCTTCGGGATTAGTATCAGACCTAAATAATTGTTATTTGGTGCCAGCGTTGAGCATGAACATTATATCTGGATCTTGTTTAATGCGAGATGGTTATTCATTTAAGTTAGAGAATAATGATTGTTCTATTTATATGAGTAATATTTTTTATGGTCATGCACCCTTGAAGAGTGGTCTATTCTTATTGAATCTCGAGAGTAGTGATACACATATTCATAATGTTGAAACCAAAAGATGCGGAGTTGATAATGATGGTGCAACTTATTTGTGGCACTGCCGTTTAGGTCATATCGGTGTAAAGCGCATGAAGAAACTCCATACTGATGGACTTTTGGAACCACTTGATTATGAATCACTTGGTACTTGCGAACCGTGCCTCATGGGCAAGATGACTAAAACACCGTTCTCCGGTACTATGGAGAGAGCAACAGATTTGTTGGAAATCATACATACGGATGTATGTGGTCCGATGAATATTGAGGCTCGTGGCAGATATCGTTATTTTCTCACCTTCACAGATGACTTAAGCAGATATGGGTATATCTACTTAATGAAACATAAGTCTGAAACATTTGAAAAGTTCAAAGAATTTCAGAGTGAAGTTGAAAATCATCGTAACAAGAAAATAAAGTTTCTACGATATGATCGTGGAGGAGAATATTTGAGTTACGAGTTTGGTGTACATTTGAAGCAATGCGGAATAGTTTCGCAACTCACGCCACCCGGAACACCACAGCGTAATGGTGTCTCCGAACGTCGTAATCGTACTTTACTAGATATGGTACGATCTATGATGTCTCTTACTGATTTACCGCTATCGTTTTGGGGATATGCTCTAGAGACCGCCGCATTCACGTTAAATAGGGCACCATCAAAATCCGTTGAGATGACGCCTTATGAACTGTGGTTTGGCAAGAAACCAAAGTTGTCGTTTCTGAAAGTTTGGGGCTGCGATGCTTATGTGAAAAATCTTCAACCTGATAAGCTCGAACCCAAATCGGAGAAATGTGTCTTCATAGGATATCCAAAGGAAACTATTGGATACACCTTCTATCACAGATCCGAAGGCAAGACTTTTGTTGCTAAATTCGGAAACTTTCTGGAGAAGGAGTTTCTCTCGAAAGAAGTGAGTGGGAGGAAAGTAGAACTTGACGAGGTAACTATACCTGCTCCCTTATTGGAAAGTAGCAGATCATAGAAAACTTTTTCAGTGACACCTACACCAGTTAGTGAGGAAGCTAATGATGATGACCATGAAACTTCAGATCAAGATACTACTGAACCTCGTAGATCAACCAGAGTGAGATCCGCGCCAGAGTGGTACGGTAAACCAGTTCTGGAAGTCATGCTATTAGATCATGATGAACCTACGAACTATGAAGAAGCGATGGTGAGCCCAGATTCCACAAAATGGCTTGAAGCCATGAAATCTGAGATGGGATCCATGTATGAGAACAAAGTATGGACTTTGGTTGACTTGCCCGTTGATCGGCAAGCAATTGAGAATAAATGGATCTTCAAGAAGAAGACTGACGCTGACAGTAATATTACTGTCTACAAAGCTCGACTTGTCGCAAAAGGTTTTCGACAAGTTCAAGGGGTTGACTACGATGAGACCTTCTCACCCGTAGCGATGCTTAAGTCTGTCCGAATCATGTTAGTGATTGCTGCATTTTATGATTATGAAATTTGGCAAATGGATGTCAAAACTGCATTCCTGAATGGATTTCTGGAAGAACAGTTGTATATGATGCAACCGAAAGGTTTTGTCGATCCAAAGGGAGCTAACAAAGTGTGCAAGCTCCAGCGATCCATTTATGGACTGGTGCAAGCCTCTCGGAGTTGGAATAAATGTTTTGATAGTGTGATCAAAGCATTTGGGTTTATACAGACTTTCGGAGAAGCCTGTATTTACAAGAAAGTGAGTGGGAGCTCTTTTGCATTTCTAATATTATATGTGGATGACATGTTACTGATTGGAAATGATATAGAATTTCTGGATAGCATCAAGGGATACTTGAACAAGAGTTTTTCAATGAAAGATCTTGGTGAAGCTGCTTACATATTAGGCATTAAGATCTATAGAGATAGATCAAGACGCTTAATTGGACTTTCACAAAGCACATACCTTGACAAAGTTTTGAAAAAGTTCAAAATGGATCAAGCAAAGAAAGGGTTCTTGCCTGTGTTACAAGGTGTGAGATTGAGTAAGACTCAAAACCCGACCACTGCAGAAGATAGAGAGAAAATGAAAGATGTTCCCTATGCTTCAGCCATAGGCTCTATCATGTATGCAATGCTGTGCACCAGACCTGATGTGTGCCTTGCTATAAGTTTAGCAGGGAGGTACCAAAGTAATCCAGGAGTGGATCACTTGACAGCAGTCAAGAACATCCTGAAGTACCTGAAAAGGACTAAGGATATGTTTCTCATATATGGAGGTGACAAAGAGCTCATCGTAAAAGGTTACATTGATGCATGATCCGGACGATTCTAAATCGCAAACCGGATACGTGTTTATATTAAACGGTGGAGCTGTCAGTTGGTGCAGTTCGAAACAAAGCGTTGTAGAGGGATCTACATGTGAAGCGGAGTACATAGCTGCTTTGGAAGCATCAAATGAAGGAGTCTGGATGAAGGAGTTCATATCCGATCTAGGTGTCATACCTAGTGCATCGGGTCCAATGAAAATCTTTTGTGACAATACTGGTGCAATTGCCTTGGCAAAGGAATCCAGATTTCACAAGAGAACCAAGCACATCAAGAGACGCTTCAATTCCATCCGGGATCTAGTCCAGGTGGGAGATATAGAGATTTGCAAGATACATATGGATTTGAATGTTGCAGACCCGTTGACTAAGCCTCTACCACGAGCAAAACATGATCAGCACCAAGACTCCATGGGTGTTAGGATCATTACTGTGAAATCTAGATTATTGACTCTAGTGCAAGTGGGAGACTGAAGGAAATATGCCCTAGAGGCAATAATAAAGTTATTATTTATTTCCTTATATCATGATAAATGTTTATTATTCATGCTAGAATTGTATTAACCGGAAACATAATACATGTGTGAATACATAGACAAACAGAGTGTCACTAGTATGCCTCTACTTGACTAGCTCGTTAATCAAAGATGGTTATGTTTCCTAACCATGAACAAAGAGTTGTTATTTGATTAACGAGGTCACATCATTAGATGAATGATCTGATTGACATGACCCATTCCATTAGCTTAGCACCCGATCGTTTAGTATGTTGCTATTGCTTTCTTCATGACTTATACATGTTCCTATGACTATGAGATTATGCAACTCCCGTTTGCCGGAGGAACACTTTGGGTGCGACCAAACGTCACAACGTAAATGGGTGATTATAAAGGAGCATTACAGGTGTCTCCAAAGGTAGATGTTGGGTTGGCGTATTTCAAGATTAGGATTTGTCACTCCGATTGTCGAAGAGGTATCTCTGGGCCCTCTCGGTAATGCACATCACATAAGCCTTGCAAGCATTACAACTAATATGTTAGTTGTGAGATGATGTATTACGGAACGAGTAAAGAGACTTGCCGGTAACGAGATTGAACTAGGTATTGGATACCGACGATCGAATCTCGGGCAAGTAACATACCAATGACAAAGGGAACAACGTATGTTGTTATGCGGTCTGACCGATAAAGATCTTCGTAGAATATGTAGGAGCCAATATGGGCATCCAGGTACTGCTATTGGTTATTGACCGGAGACGTGTCTCGGTCATGTCTACATTGTTCTCGAACCGTAGGGTCCGCACGCTTAACGTTATGATGACAGTTATTATGAGTTTATGCATTTTTATGTACCAAAGTTAGTTCGGAGTCCCGGATGTGATCACAGACATGAAGAGGAGTCTCGAAATGGTCAAGACATAAATATTGATATATTGGACGGCTATATTCGGACACCGGAAGCGTTCCGGGTGATTTCGGAGAAAACCAGAGTGCCGGAGGGGTTACCGGAACCCCTCGGTGAAGTAATAGGCCTTATTGGGCCTGAGGGGAGAGAGACGGCAGCAACCCAAGAGGTGGCGCGCCCCCTCAAGGGAGTCCGAATTGGACTAGGAGGGGAGGGCGCGGCCCCCCCTTTCCCTCTCCCTCTCCCTCTCTTTCCTTCCCCCCCAAGTCTCCTAGTTGGACTAGGAAAGGGGAGTCCTACTCCCACTAGGAGGAGGACTCCCCCTCCCTTGGCATGCCCCATAGGCCGGCCGGCCTCCCCCTTGCTCCTTTATATACGGGGGCAGGGGGGCACCCTAAACACACAAGTTGATCCTTGAGATCGTTCCTTAGCCGTGTGCGGTGCCCCCCTCCACCATATTCCACCTCGGTCATACCGTTGTAGTGCTTAGGCGAAGCCCTGCGTCGGTAGAACATCATCATCGTCATCACGCCGTCGTGCTGACGAAACTCTTCCCCGACGCTTTGCTGGATCGGAGCCCGGGGAACATCATCGAGCTGTACATGTGCTAAGAACTCGGAGGTGCCGGAGTAACGGTGCTTGGATCGGTCGGATCGGGAAGACGTACGACCACTTCCTCTATGTTGCGTCACTGCTTCCGTTGCGGTCGATGAGGGTACATAGACAACACTCTCCCCTCTCATTGCTATGCATCACCATGATCTTGTGTGTGCGTAGGAATTTTTTTGAAATTACTGCGTTCCCTAACATGAGTATTACAAGAGTTGATCTACCACGAGATCGGAGAGGCTAAACCCTAGAAGCTAGCCTATGGTATGATTGTATATTGTGCTACGGACTAAAACCCTCCGGTTTATATAGACACCGGAGAGGGTTAGGGTTACACAAGGTCGGCTACAAAGGAGGAGATATCCATATCCGTACTGCCTAGCTTGCCTTCCACGCCAAGTAGAGTCCTCTCCGGACACGAGACGAAGTCTTCAATCTTGTATCTTCATAGTCCAAAAGTCCGGCCAAAGGATATAGTCTGGCTGTCCAGAGACCCCCTAATCCAGGACTCCCTCAGTAGCCCGTGAACCAGGCTTCAATGACGATGAGTCCGGCGCGCAGTGTTGTCTTCGGCATTGCAAGGAGGGTTCCTCCTCCGAACACATCACAGAAGAGTTTGAAAACCAGGATAGTGTCCGACCCTGCAAAATAAATTCCACATACCACCGTAGAGAGAATAATATTTCCACAAATCTTAATCTGCTGACACGCTTTGGCAACATGACATCAAGCCATGGCTCGGTTTTTCTTCAACCAGCTCCACACATAACGCGAGGCGGTTTCTTGACACGTCTTGTCAAAGCAGAGATTGTGTTCCCCTAATTACGGGATTCTCATCAATACGGTCGTGTGTAACCCAACTGTGCCTAGGACTCCTAGATTTTAGGCAAGTCCCAAAAGGCCACTAGGAGGACGCTTGATATTCACCCTCTTTATAATGGGACAAGGCTTTTACTTTTTCCCCTCCCGTGCTCAATCAAATCCTTCCCCCGCCTCGAGTTCTAACACCCAAAGCCTAGGTCAGGTGCTTCGGACCTTCAATCATGTCCGGATCCAGCCTTCAAGGCCGGTGGATGCCCTCCTCCGTTACGGAAGAGGATATCAAGAAGTTGAGGGAGGCCAGATACCTGACCGCCGAGGTTTCGCATCGGTTGCCTGCCCGAGGGCAGGTCGTCCCTACTCCCAAACCCAACGAGAACGTTGTGTTCGTCTCCCACTTCCTCCGAGGTCTAGGCCTCACTCTGGATCCCTTCGTTAGGGGTTTGATGTTCTATTAAGGGCTAGATTTCCACGATCTAGCCCCGGACTCCTTTCTCCACATCTCGGCATTTATTGTCGTATGTGAGGCCTTCCTCCGCATTACCCCTCACTTCGGCCTGTGGCTCAAGACCTTTGACGTGAAGCCGAAGATGGTCGAGGGGCAGCATGTAGCGTGTGGAGGCGCATTAATAAGCAAGATCGCCGGAGCTCCATGGCCAAAGGGTTCCTTTCCAGAGGTGTCCGGATTATGGCAATGGGAGTGGTTTTACATCAGAGCTCCCAGAAGTGCCAAGTGGGTGGCTGCCCCTGCTTTCCGCTCGGGCCCTCCACCACAACTGATGTCATGGATTAGCAGAGGGCTGAGCTGGGGTCCAGCCAAGGACGTTCCTATACTGCAGAGCCACATTCAAGATCTCCTTGAAGGAGATTTCAGTCTGGTTATGGTGGTGCAAGTCATGCTAGTTCGTCGAGTCCAGCCTTGCAAACACCGACCCCTCCGCATGTGGGAGTTCAACCCAGAAGGACCACACACTATTTAGAATTTCCTCAGCCTGACGCACAAGGAGATGTATAAATCATTCTTCGGACCCTAAATAGAGTGTCCGGATACTACCGAGGACGTGGGCCTGAGCAGCAACCGCACCGCCGACCAAGTAAGTAATCCTCTAGCCGAACACATCGTCTTTCATTTATCATGATGCCATTCCAAGAAATCGCTCTTTGACCAGGACTGGCTAACAAAGACGAAGATGATTCGTTGTTCGGCCCCCCTTCCTGAGGGTTTGGACAATCCGGTACCGGAAAAGATGCTCGAGCTAGCGCCTTGCCCGGCGTCCTCAAAGGAAGATAAAGGGGGGAATAATGAGGGCGAAAGTGGGCCCCCACCGCTACCAATTCCAACCGAGGGAATAAGCGCCTCCGTGAAGGAGGATAACCAAGGGGAAGAATCTGACATTCTCTCGCTCCAGGGAAGGAAGAGGACAACCTCCGAAGAGCCGGAAACCAAGGCTTCCGAACGGGAGAAGAAGTCTCCACGAGAGGGTCCTGCCTCAGAGGGTGCTCTTGCTGCACAAAGTCCGCGTGGGGATCAGCCCCCTAACAAGCCGTAAGTGATAAAAAATGCTTAATAGTAAAGATATTATACCTTACTTCCGAGGAAAATAACCGAAGCGTTTATCTTGCAATTCGGATCATAGCCCTTCTCAACAGAGCTCGTCTTCAGGGGATCTTCTTCCGGAGATGATGGAGAGCGAAACGCCTCCCCCGGACTCCCCAGCTCAAAAAGCGGGCGACCTTGAGGTGTCGTCATGGAGGGTCTCCCCGGGTCCACGGAGGGTCTCCCCGGGTCCGGTGAGGCCAGAAGATAATCCTATGGTCACCCAAAGTCCCCCGTATCCGGCCCTTGAAGAGTGCAAACAAAAGAGTCCGGCGCCGTCTGGTATGTGGTCGGACGCACTGAGGGATCTGCTGAAGCGAGCGAGCATCTCGGAAGAACATTGTATGTTGATGGGCACGGTGATGGAAAGGATTTCGTCCGCCGAAAGCGGGTTGCATGACGCCTTTATGAGTCTACTAACGGGCTTTGAGGTACATAAAATGATATACATTTGTGATAGTACCGCACATTTTTAGGTGTGCCCTATGTAGGTAGTAGCCCCTGAGACTTTGGTTGTCGCCGAGAACGGCGGCAAACAGAGGATCATAGTCCCAGGTAATAACCATACCGCTTTTATGTGCAGGTGCTGGAAGCTCTGGTGGCTTGCCGGACTAATGAGTTTGCCGAACTAAAGCGACAACTGGATGCGGCAGATGCCGACATCGAGGTTGTTAACAAGCGGCTTGACGAGGCACATGGTAAGTGATGTTTTCTGGTGAATGTCACATAGGAAGAGTAGCATGATGCCAGTATCTTTAATATGTTGTGACTGGAGATGGAGCTGCCACCGTGGAGACCCTTCGGGCGGAACTTTCCCGAGCCAAAGAACAAGCAAGGAGTAGTAGTGCGGCTGCTTTGAAGGCGGCCGAAGAGTTGAGAGCCGAGAAGGCCGCGCATTGCGAGAGCAAAGAGAAAATGGCCAAGATGGCTATAAAGTTAAAAGACACTGCCGACCGTTGCTAGTTCCTTGAAGAAGAAAACCGAGCGAAGGCGACAGACCTTGAAAACGCCATGATGGTGACCAAAGACACCCGCTCTGCTATGAGAGCGAAGAAGGAGGAGCTGCGTGAAGCCAGGGATATTGTGGCTGGGAAGCCCTTTATGCTGCGGAGGAAGTTTGGAGATCCTTGGTATGCCCCTCTGGATCGGCTGTGGAGTTCGGCAGACGCATATCTGGACATGGCGGCGAGCGCGGTCGATGCGGCCGAATACTTTCGAGATCAAACAGATCGTGAAGTGGACAAGCTGTTCTGGTCGCAGTTTAATGTTCCAGAGCATCCACTTCCATTGACCGATCAGCTAGCCGAATGGGCCGAACTCAATAGGTTGTCCGGACTCGCCATGAGGTCTGTCGTGGATTAGCTGTGGCCAGAAAGGCCAAAGTTGAACAACTTTTTTAGCCTGGTGCAGCAGTTCCTTGGTGCGGTGCCGCGCATCAATGCGATGAAGAGGTCGGCGTGCATAGAAGGCTCGCGGATGGCCCTTGCCCGTGTCAAAGCATACTGGGCGGAGATGGATGCTACCACTGTTGCGGCGCAGGGTTCGGCCATAGACCGAGTGGCTGCCGAGCACTATTTTGAAGAAGTTCTTGAGGGTGCTCGTTTGATAGAGGCCCAGTGCTCGAAGAATATTATGTTTGAGTGCCCATTGTAAAAACAATGTTTTAGTAAATTTATCAAGGCTATATTTATACTTTTTCCCGAAAGTAATATGATGCCTCCTGTGCGGCCGTTTACGTATGTATATCCTGAAAGATTGCAGTCGTCGGCTTCAGCCCCCACGCATATAATGCGGGGGTGTTCGTAGAAGACGCATGTTCACACTTAATCCAACGTCTTGGTCCTATTAAGGAGGTGATAGAGTAGGGAACTAGGCAACTGGACTATAATGCTTTAACACTTTCACTTAGCCAGAGGAGTTTGACAGTGGGGCTACTATATAGCCCCTGGTGGCTCCGCACTCACCCGAATTCAGGGTGCGTACATGCCTGGCCGGGAAACGGCCCTTCGTTAAGGTGGAGGAATTCTAAGATTCAAATAGGTCATCGAGTGATTTACTAGTCTCATGCTATATCATGATAGTTACTTTTCGGCTTTCTCTACTGAGGTGCTCGTCCGGATGAACCAGGGCACAATTGCAATAGTTCTCCTGGTGCCGCCTTAGCCGATAGAGCGGAACGTAAGGCAGCAAAACACAAGAGCCGGGCAAACCCAACATTTGACCAAAGACATGATTCGAAGCTGATGCATATAAGGCCAAACTCGTGACGCCGAACACTCCCTAAGGTATTCAGTCTTTATGGTGTAAACCGGGCCTAAACAGTGCCCTTTGTAAGAAGCCCCTAGTGTCCAGGTACGTGCATTATTCTGACGTGGCCACATGCCAAGACGTCAGCATCCTTCTCAATTATACTGAGAATCCGAGGGATGTGTATCAACAAGAGACAGCAAAAAAGGTTGACGCAGGGTCTTAATCTAGAAAGAATCGTTGGAACGGTTCCCTGCTGCACGTCTGCGCCTGTGTCTCCGTTGTGCCGTATCCTGGACGGGTGTAGCACGATGGTCATCTGTAAAAGAGAGGAACTTAGGTGAAAAATTGTCGTGCAAAAAGGCAGGTTTAAAGAACCATGTACAATTCAAGATGAGAAAAAATACCACTTGTCTGTGCGCGTTGAGCCCCTTGTATTTGTAATAGGGGTGTGGCCATCAAACCTGTATGAATTACATATAGCTGCGTTGGACTTGTCTAACCGTGTTCGTAGTCTTGACGACCTATCGAATGCTTTAGTTGGTGAGGCTGTTTTAGTGTGCGGCTGCCAAGGCAGCCGCACTCTCTTCGGCGCGTAGGGATCGCTCAATATTTCCATTTACTGTAATGATGCCACGTGGACCGGGCATCTTAAGCATGAGGGAAGTGTAATGCGGTATTGCATTAAAGCGAGCGAAAGCTTCGCGTCCAAGTAATGCTTGATAGCCACTTTGGAACGAAGCAATGTGGAATGTTAAATTTTCACTACGGAAGTTATCGGGGAAGCCGAATATAACCTCTAGTAGCAGGGAGCCCGTGCAATGAGCCCCTGGGCCTGGCGTTACTCCTTTAAAGGTAGTATTGTTGT
Organism: Triticum aestivum; assembly: GCF_018294505.1. Classification (NCBI taxonomy): domain Eukaryota; kingdom Viridiplantae; phylum Streptophyta; class Magnoliopsida; order Poales; family Poaceae; genus Triticum; species Triticum aestivum. The sequence goes on from NC_057794.1 coordinate 20,442,435, forward strand.
GGCAAATTTTCGTTGGGTCTATCCCCATTTTGCGGATTGTGTCCGGATATATCAGGTTTAGAATGCTGCCACCGTCCATCAGGACTCATGTGAAGTGGTATCCGTCAATTATTGGATCTAATACCAAGGCAGCCCATCCTACGCACCGGATACTTGCCGAGTAATCCTGATGGTCGAAGGTGATCGGTTGAGACGACCAGTGGCAGAACTCCGTGGTGATAGGCCCTTGGGCATATTTATCTGGGAGTGCCGCTTTGTTTCTCCCCTTTATCACGTGTAACACGTTTACTGTTTTGACTTCTGGTGGAAATTTCTTCTGTTCCCCAGTGCTTTGATTGCGAGGCTCATCCTCGTCTTCGCTTGGTGTATCCTGCCCCTTATGTTCGACATTGAGCTTGTCGGACTGCTTGAAGACCCAACATTCTCTGTGGGTATGATTTATAGGTTTATCGGGGGTGCTATGGATCTGACATATTTGGTCTAAATTTTGTTTAGGCTGGATAGTTCATCTCTGGTGCCTTTAGAGGGCGTCTTTTGCTGACCTGGCTGAGAGCTTCTGAATCTGGCGTTTACCGCCGTGCTCTTCGGGCTGTCTTCTTTATTCCTGCGCTTATTATTTTTGCTGCATCGTGATTTCCCGTTTCCATCTCTAACTTCGGATGTACTTGGGTCGCTGGTGCTGCATCGGGCTAGCCAGCTGTCCTCGCCTATGCAAAAGCGGGTCATGAGGCTTGTTAATGCTGCCATTGTTCTCGGCTTTTCTTGGCCGAGGTGTGTGGCAAGCCATTCGTCTCGGACGCTGTGTTTAAAAGCTGCCAAGGCTTCGGCGTCCGGACAGTCGACTATTTGGTTCTTTTAGTAGGAAACGTGTTCCAAAGCTTTCGGGCTGACTCTCCGGGCTGTTGAGTTATATGACTTAAATCGTCCACATCCGGAGGTCGGACATAAGTCCCTTGAAAATTTCCCCGAAAAGTGTCTTCGAGCTCTGCCCAGCTTCCAATGGAGCTTTTGGGGAGGCTTTTAAGCCAGTGCCGAGCTGGCCCTTTGAGTTTGAGGGGTAAATACTTAATGGCGTGGTGATCATCTCCTTGAGCCATATGGATATGGAGGATATAGTCCTCAATCCAGACCCTAGGGTCTGTTGTTCTATCGTATGCCTCTATGTTTACGGGTTTGAATCCCTCTAGAAATTCATGGTCCAGCACCTCGTCGGTGAAACATAGGGGGTGTGCGGCACCCCTGTATCTGGGTGTACCGCGTTGTTCGGATGTTTGTTGTGTTGCATCGTATGCTGGAGCGCGCTTGCATGGTCCATAGATGGATCTGGTTGCGCCGTCCTTTTGGTGCGAGCCCTCGCGTGGATCGCGTATTGGCTTATGTGCGGCGTTGTTTGCCGCTCTATGTTGGCCATGACGTCATCTATGTGTGGCGTGGATCGCCCATTTTAATTTTTGGTCGCGGGGGATCTAAGGCCTCCTTATTGAATTCAGGTAGCAACTTCCGCTTCGGGTAGCTCTTGGTGGGGCGATTACCGCCGTACTTCGCTGCTGTGTTAAGTACTTTACTCCATCTGATTCTGAGTGTGTCTTGCACAACCTTGAGCCTTTGCTTCTGCTTTTTTAGACTCCTCGCGGTGGCAACGAGCCTTTTACGGGCATTCTGTTGCTCCGGGTGTCTGTCCGGCGCGATGTCGTCCGGACTATTATCTTTGACAGAGTCGGGTTGTTCGGTTTGATTCTCCGTGTTGCCGTGGTCCGGCGATGGTTCACCCTGCTCTAATGCTGGGTCTATATGATCGTTGTTTCTGCCGCGGCGGGATTTGGAGCGGTGCTTACGCCGCAGCTTTGACTGCTTCTCGAGGGGACAACCCTTCGTTGCGTCCTTCCGTTCCTCGTCGTCGTTTTCTTTTGGTGTGTCCACCATGTATACGTCATGTGATGAAGTGGGTGTCCAGTGCCCTGTGGGCAGTGGTTCCTGTTCGTCTCCTGTATCATCGTCCATACCGTTGATGTCTTCGGAGTCAAAGTCGAGCATGTCGGTTAAGTCATCAACAGTGGCTACTAAGTGGGTGGTGGGTGGGCGGCGAATTTCTTCGTCATCCGCATCCCAATCCTGCCGGACATAGTTCGGCCAGGACTCTCCTGACAAGGAGAGAGACTTTAATGAATTCAGTATGTCGCCGAAGGGCAAGTGCTGAAAGATATCCGCGGAGGTGAACTCCATGATTGGCACCTAGTCGGATATGATAGGCATGGGCGCAGGCGGTTCGGAGTCCGTGGCCAGGGAAGGATCCGGCAGTTTGGCAACACGGCTCTCGTTAAGGGTAAGGTCGATATTTGGCTCGATCGCCGCTAAGGATACGGCCTCTGTGACGGGGTTCATCCACCCGTCCATGGATGGTGCAACTGGCTCCGAATTGAGGCTCGGAGCGGCTGCCGGTGCGATCTCCTAAATATGGTTCGATGGTAGAGCTAAATGGTACTCATCATGACCGCGTAGCGCACAAGGCAGGGGCTCGAATCCGTCGAAGATCAAGTCTCCGCGGATATCGGCCATGTAATTTAAGCTTCCAAACCTGACATGATGGCCAGGGGGGTAGCTTTTGATCTGCTCTAGATGGCCAAGCGAGTTGGCCTGCAGTGCGAAGCCGCCGAACACAAAGATCTATCCGGGGAGAAAAGTCTCACCTTGGGCTGCATCGCTATCGATGATAGAAGGAGACATCAAGCCTAACGGCGACGACACAAAGAAACTCCCAATGAAAGAACCAATGTCGGTGTCAAAACCGGTGGATGTTGGGTAGGGGGTTCCGAACTGTGCGTCTAAGGCGGATGGTAACAGGAGGCAGGGGACACGATGTTTTACCCAGGTTCGGGCCCTCTTGATGGAGGTAAAACCCTACATCCTGCTTGATTTATTGTTGATAATATGAGTATTACAAGAGTTGATCTACCACGTGATCGAAAAGGCTAAACCCTAGAAGCTAGCCTATGGTATGATTGTATATTGTCCTACGGACTAAAACCCTCCGGTTTATATAGACACCGGAGAGGGTTAGGGTTACACAAGGTCGGTTACAAAGGAGGAGATATCCATATCCGTACTGCCTAGCTTGCCTTCCACGCCAAGTAGAGTCCCCTCCAGACATGAGACGAAGTCTTCAAAGTCCAACAGTCTGGCTGTCCGGAGAACCCCTAATCCAGGACTCCCGCAAACACCATAGCCCCTCCGATGAAGTGTGGGTAGTTTACCTCAGATCTACGGGTCCATAGTTATTAGCTAGATGGCTTCTTCTCTCCCTCTCTTGTGGAGAACTATTCGATGTAATCTTCTTTTTGCGGTGTGTTTGTTGAGACCGATGAATTGTGGGTTTATGATCAAGTCTATCTATGAACAATATTTGAATCTTCTCTGAATTCTTTTATGTATGATTGGTTATCTTTGCAAGTCTCTTCGAATTATCAGTTTGGTTTGGCCTACTAGATTGATCTTTCTTGCAATGGGAGAAGTGCTTAGCTTTGGGTTCAATCTTGCGGTGTCCTTTCCCAGTGACAGTAGGGGCAGCAAGGCACGTATTGTATTGTTGCCATCGAGGATAACAAGATGGGGTTTTCATCATATTGCATGAGTCTATCCCTCCACATCATGTCATCTTGCTTAAGGAGTTACTATGTTTTTAACTTAATACTCTAGGTGCATGCTGGATAGCGGTCGATGAGTGGAGTAATAGTAGTAGATGCAGGCAGGAGTCGGTTTACTTGTCTTGGACGTTATGCCTATATACATGATCATACCTAGATATTCTCATAACTATGCTCAATTATGTCAATTGCTCAACAATAATTTGTTCACCCACTGTAGAATACTTATGCTCTCGAGAGAAGCCACTAGTGAAACGTGTGGCCCCCGGGTCTATCTTCATCATATTAATCTCCTACTACTTAGTTATTTCCTTTGCTTTTTTACTTTGCCTTTATTTTACTTTGCATCTTTATCACAAAAATACGAAAAATATTATGTTATCATATCTATCAGATCTCACTCTCGTAATTAGCTGTGTAGGGATTGACAACCCCTATTCGCATTGGTTGCGAGGATTTATTTGTTTTGTGCAGGTATGATGGACTCGCGCGTAGCCTCCTACTGGATTAATACCTTGGTTCTCAAAAACTGAGGGAAATACTTACGCTACTTTGTTGCATCATCCCTTCCTCTTCGGGGAAAACCAAGGCAGTGCTCAAGAGGTAGCAAGAAGGATTTCTGGTGCCGTTGCCGGGGAGGTCTACGCAAAAGTCAATATACCAAGTACCCATCACATACCCTTATCTCCTGCATTACGTTATTTGCCATTTGCCTCTCGTTTTCTTCTTCCACCCTTCACCCTTGCCGTTTTATTCGCCCTCTCTCTCTATCCTCCCCCTCTTTCTCTATTTGCCTCTATTTGCCCGCTTGGTTTTTGTTTGCTTGTGTGTTAGTTTGCTTGCTTGTCACGATGGCTCTACCTAAATTTGGTGATCTTCACCTTAAAAGATTAGAAGAGATCGAAAGCAATGTCAGGAGCTTTATGGTTTTGCAATTTGCATGGCCCATTAGCTTCCGGGGTGCTTGTTTCTGACCAACAGGGAAGTATTCTGCGCCTTAAGCTAAATATGCACAAATGCTATGTGTCGCCCGTGGCAAGCATTATTGTGCAGTTGTCTACGCGCGCTCGCTAGCGGGCTGGCCCATGAAGCGGCTATTGAGCGTTCTCTTTTAATAGTTTTAGGAAGGTTCTAGGAGCTTCTCGTCTAGTTTTTCGGGGCTTCCGGGGTGGGTTTTTTATCTTGTTTGGTTTTTATATTTTATTTCATGTCTTACGCGGGTTTTCAACATTTCATGAAAATTTGATTTCATCAATGTTTTTGAATATTGCGGATATTTTGGAAACCACAATGATTTGAATTCGTAAACTTTATGACTTTCACAAATATTTATCGAAGCACTATTTTAATTCGTGAGGTTTTTTGAATTTCATGAACATTTTTAAAATTCACAAGTATTTTTTTATTTCATGAATAACATTTCGAATTCGTCAAGGCTTTATAAATTATAGAACATCTTTTTAATTCATGTACCTTTTAAATTTTTGTGAACTCGTTTTGAATTCATGAACATTTTATAAATACAAGAATATTTTTCAAATTCACGTACATTTTCTGAATTAGTGAACCATTTTTTAATCCCTTAATATTTTTTCAATTCATAAACATTTTTTCTAGGCAAAAACTACAAAACTGACCTAAGGACGAAAAGAATTCACAAATTGAATTGGTTAAAAAAATCGCTCAACAAACCATTCCGTGTGGCGCCCGACCGCCACGCACTGCACTCCACAGTGCAGCGCCTAGCTCTCAGGCGCTGCACGTCTGGCCAGCATGGCACAGATGGGCCCCACACCGAGTAGTATCGCGCCTTGGAGCTAGGCGCCACACATGTAATGTGCAGCGCCTAGCTCTTAGGAGCTGGACATTCTGTTAGTAGTGGGAAGGCTAGTCCCTCCTCCCCCACCCCCCACAACCCACCCCCACCTATGATTTCCCCTCTCCCCCCTCACAAATCCTTCTCTTAATCTTTCAAATCTGAAGATTTTGTCTGTGGATGTCACACCCTAGCTAGTTCAAGCATTAGAGTGTGCATCATGTTTAAATTTCTCTTAAATTTGAAATGGGGAAAGCAGAAACCCCCAACACCCCTTGGAAACAACTAGGGTTTACTAAAATTATTTTCAATGAACCTGAAATGCCCTTCTAAAAAGTCCACCCTCTTTGTCTTAGGTTAGAACCTCTGGCAAAATTGGTGCACAATTTTCTAGGTCAACAGAAGGTCATTGAATTAAATCATAAGTATTTGAATTTGGGCATTTAAATGCTATAAAATAATTTAAATGCTCAAATAATTCTGGAAATAAATGTTTGCTGTTAGGAATAATCCCAACAGAGCCCACAATTATTTTCAGGATTTTAGCAAGTGCCTAAGTATTTTTAATTAAGCCCTAAAGCTACAGAAAAATAGAAAAAGAAAACAAAATCAAAAAAAGGAGAAGGAAGCCACCTGGGCCTTACCTGGCTCGGCCCAGTCGACTAGCCAGCGCTAGTCACCCCCTACCTCGCGCCAGGAGGCAGGGGCGCGTGCTCGCCGCGCGCCGGCCACGTGCCGGCCACCTCCTGCTTCTGCCGACGCCCGGGAGACGCCCAGAGGATGCCACGCGACCCCCACGTCCCCCTCTCATCCTCTCTCACTCTCCCCCACATCTCCCTCCCTCTCTCCCGTGATGGCCAAGCGCGTCCCTCGCCGCTGATCGCCGTAGTCGCCGCCAGAGACATCCCCTCGCCTCTCCGACGAGCTCATTAGCTCCGCCTCGACTCCCTCGCCGTCCCCACCGAGCCACGCTTCGCCGGAGGCCCTACAACGCCGCCTTCGCCCTCGTCTTCAACCTGGGGCACCCGAGCCATCTCCGGTCGATTCGCCGCCGCCAAGACCTCCCCGAGCTCCCTGACCCCCTCTCCGACCCCGCTGTGAGCTCCTCTTCCTCTTCCCCTAGCTCCCGTGCTCGTTTGGCCCCTGTAGCCGCCATTTCCACCGTACCCGAGAGCTCCCCGCCGCCGGCCATGGCGCCGTCAGGGGCAGAGCCACAGTGGCTTGAAGCTGGGCACACCATCGTGCTCCACACCTCACCAGGAACCCGTAGCCACCCCCAGCTCCTTCTCCCGTGCACCGTAGCCTCGAAACCAACCTCACCCGACTCCAGCGACCGCCAAGCTCGTCGCCGGCGACGTTTCCGGCCACCCCGAGCCCAACCACCACCACTAAACACTGCGGCTCGTTCCGAGCTACTTGTAGATGATCTCCGCCGTTGTTTTGGTCGCCTGAGGGCGTTTTCCGAAGCCCTCCGCCGTCTCGGCCTCGCCAGCGACTCAACGCCGGCAGGATTAGCCCTGTTGACCGGTGGGTTTGACCACTGACGTGGACTGGGTGGGCCCAGGTTGACTCCCCTGAGTCAATGACAAGTGGGCCCCCCTCTGCTAATTATCCAGATTAGTTTCTAACCAAAATTAGTTAGTTTAATTAACTACTAACACGCGGGACCCACCAGTCAGGTTTGACCTGGACGTCCCCTTTGACCCTGACGTCACCCTGACGCATTGCTGATGTAGTAATTGATTTACTGGAATTATTTTTATACAAGAAATTCCAGAAAATAGTTCAAACTTCAAAAATTCATAGAAAATCAACCATAGCTCCAAATGAAATAATTTATATATGAAAAATTATCAGAAAAATTCCATCTATCCATCTGTAATGGTTTCATGCATGAAAAAACAAGTTTACCTTGCTGTTTAAGCAGAATAAGGAAATGCACTATAAAGGCCATGTTTAATGAGCTAATATTTGAATCTTTGATTCAAATGAGTTCACTCCTTTCTATTTTAGCTTGCATTAGGCCAAGACACAATCATATTTCCATGTCACGAGTATCCAACTGAAGGGCAGTATCCCGCTACCACTCCATCAGGCAAGCAACCATTGATCATTCCGATACAAACCCATGTTCTCGCTTCTGCTCTTGTTTACTGCATTAAGACAACGCGATTCAAACTGTTGTGTGCTACGGTAGTTGAACCCCTATCCTCTGCATGACCTGTCATTGCCACAGTAACTAGATGAAACCCACTAGCATGTGTAGGAGTTGATTGAGCCATGTATGTGATTCCTACCTTGCTATGCCAGCTATGCTTAGAGTTGTGTCAGGTCTGGTTCATCTGGGTGATGGGCTAGAGTGAAATGCTTATGTCGGTAATATGCGGGATGTGTTGAACTTGTTTTGGTAAAGGTATTGATGAGAGGCCATGTAGGAGTACATGGTGGGTTGTTTCATTGAGGCCGTCCCTAAGAACTGAGATCTGTATGCGTGATTTAAGATTCAGCTACTACCACACATTGGGCCCTGAAATATGACCCCGCTCGACTTACTGACCCCTCTCGCCTCTGTTCAGGAGTTCCAACTAGTTTCTGGTGTTTGTAGGACATGTGTTGGCGGTCGTGCGTAGCGCTGACCCTAGGGGTGGGCTATGATGCGGTAGATACACTGTGGCCGAGTATGCCGGGCGCCCGTTTGGCGTCTCGGGACCATATACACATCGTTTGGGGCCGTTGAGGACACCCCGGTCGGATTTCCTTGCGGATGGAACCTGAATAGGCGATAAACCTGAACTAGAGACTTGTGAGGTTAGTCAGGTCGTGGTCTACACCCACGTCGGTTTTCGCTTGAAGTCTGCCGAGCACATGTCATGTGCAGACGCTAAGTGGTGGAAACATGTGTGAGGAAGTACACCCCTGCAGGGTATAAAACTATTCGAATAGCCGCGTCCGCGGTAAAGGACTACTTGGTTGCCTATACAGTTCATAGACAAATTAATGGATACTACTAAAAGACTCAAGATAAGTGTGAGTACCGAGGATGGCCCTCTCGTAGGATGACGAGGGAGGATCCCCGGTGGAGTATTGTGTTGGTGAGTAGTGGACTCGTGTGCGAAAACTATTTTACTAGTGAAGTTCCGTAGGATAGTTTAGCCAAGTGTCAAAGCTGGCTTGCTGCAATAACCCGACCACCTTCTTGAGAATAAGCATGTATAGTAGGTTCTGATGTAAGACTTGCTGAGTACCTTTGTACTCATGTTTGCTTAATTACTGTTTCGGACGACAACACCGCCCCCTCCGATGGGTTCTACGTAGACCTTGACATCGACGTGTGACTAGCCACCCAGGTGGTGATCCTGGCCATGGAGGGCCCTATGTAGATAGACAGGCTTCGAGAAGCCTTCTTTCTTTCTAGAGTCTGTACTCAGACTAGTTGCTTCCGCATGTGCTTGTATGATTGTATGACTTGAGTGTCGGGTCATGTGACCCCTATCTGTATGAACATGTTATGTATCGCTCTCTGGAGCCTTTAAATAAAGTACTTGAGTTGTAGAGTTTTGTTGTGATGCCATGTTGTATGTACTCATATCGGGCATATTGTGTGTATGATTGAAATGCTTGGTATGAGTGGGATCCGACAAATCTAGTTGTTTATCCTTGGCAGCCTTACTTATGGGGAAATGTAGTCTAGTGTTCCTCGAGCCATAGTAGTCCGCTACAGCCCGGTTCACCGGAGTCCTACTAGCCCAGCACTATTGTTCAGGACACTTGACTGGCCAGCATGTGTTTCACTTCGTTCCTATGTCTGTCCCTTTGGGGAAATGTCACGCAGTGATTTCCGGAGTCCTGCCTAGCCTGCTACAGCCCGGGTTCCCCGGAGTCCTGTTAGCCCAGTGCTACAGCCCGGAATCACTCGTTGATGACCGACATGCTCGATGTGATTCATGTATGCCTATCTCCATAGGTCTGAGCCACTTTGGGTTCACGACTAGCCATGTCGGCCCGGGTTCTCTGTCATATGGATGCTAGCGACACTATCATATATGTGAGCCAAAAGGCACAAACGGTCCCGGGCCATGGTAAGGCGACACCCGTGGGATACCGTGCGTGAGGCCGCAAAGTGATATGAGGTGTTACCGGCTAGATCGATGCGACTTGGAATTGGGGTACTGACAGCGTTGGCATCAGAGCCGGACTGCCTGTAGGTTCGTTGAGCTAAACTGGTCGATGTCGAGTCTAGAAATGCTTTAGTTATATGTAGGGGAATTGATTGTGGGAGGGAATGTAAGGCTCTTTTACTCCTTTACCCTATGCCTCTGATCTGAGTCATTCTCTCCTCATTCAACGTGGGTTAAGGACTAGGCTCTCTTCTTCTATCAGGTTCACGTGTTACTAATCCGTAGTAGCTTATAGGATTATCGTTACAAGTCCCAGTTCAGTTTCTACTATTCTTAGTATGTTGCTAATCGAATCAGAACCTTGATATGATGTTGTTGAGTGGTATTGTGAACTGTTGTGGATGTCTCAAATCTTTTTCTGAGCATTTACAGCCGTTATGCCGTCCAATTTTCCCTAGAAATTCTAATGTCTTTGCATCGTGGTTGTGCTTTCAGATGGCCAACCGTGTTCAAAACCAAGTGGTTCGCCTGACCAGGTGCCTCGACGTGCCCGGTCATACTGCTATGTTAGTCCGGGTCATGATCGAGACAGGTTACCGTTGGTATCCCGAATACACTATCGAAGAGCAGTTCCGCGACTTTAATCAAAGCCAGTATTTCTGCACCGTCAGGATATTTCCTTCTTATCCTGGATCTACCGAGCCCCTTCACTGTTCCTATGGACTCGGGGTTACCGTTGAGATGGCTGTGCAGGATGCTGCCTATTCCATGATGACCATCTTGCGAGTCCGAACTGGCCTGCTTCGGAACACTGATTTCCGTTACATCCCAGCTTCACTTCCGGGAGCGCAAGGGTATCTTCAGGCTATCTATGCTGAATCCACTTAGGAGGATTCATTAACTCGTACCACTGCTGAGATGCTCGAAGATAAGGACTGAGAGAATCGGGCCTTGAGGCTAGAGCTTTTCAATACCCGTGCTGATCATTGGGCCACATTGACTCGGGTTGCACCTGCGGTGCAAGGTGGATGTATGGATACAAGGGATCTGTATCCTATGAGATCAGCTCTGCCAGAAATGGTGGATTGGTGTGATGTGGGAGCCATCACCCCACCCCGTGGTCCCCGCAGGCCACCGTTTGTTGGTCCAAGACCTCATCCTAGCCCCTATGGTCCACAGGCTCCTCAGGACCGTCTGTTCCCGGATGGTCACGTTGAACTTCCAGGCTATGGAGGTGACTTCTATGAGGACTACTACGGAGCTGTCTGAGTTAGTAGTAGTACCACTAGTATTGTAGTAGTTGTATCTCCACTGTCCTGCGTGACTTGTGGAATATGACTTTGCGTGTAATCGATTCCAGAGGTGTAGACCAATAATGTATAGGAGCTTGGAATGCCTCCGATGATATGTAACGTCTTTCATCATAGTTGTACTGTAGCCTGGGCTTGTACTAAACTATGTATGATGTGTATGACCGTTGGTATATATATGGCAGTTTTATATTACCATGACATACGGATGAACATCTCTACATTCCGTGTTATCCATTACATTCTGCAACTCCCTTGCTAAGTTTGAGCTATCCTTGTCTAAACCGTTGTCTTGTTTTCTCTCCTAGGATGATCAATACCCGCAGCAACCCTGCTGCCCCAGAGCAGGGGGAAGCTAGTGCAGCTAGAGGTAAAAATCTGCCTCACCCGCCTTCTCTGGCCGAAGTGATGCTGGAAGCGGAAAGAAACAAGCGTGAGACTAACCGCCTGCTGGAGCGGATTGAGCAGAACACTGCACGCCACCCACGAAATGACTTGGTGTCAATCAATGACTTTATCAAGCTGTACCCACCAAAGTTTAACCATTCTGTCGAGCCCCTTGACGTGGATGACTGGCTTCGCAGCATCACCCACAAGCTACGTTCTGCCAACGTAGCCGAAGCCGACAAGGTTACTTATGCTGCCTATCACCTCGAAGGCCCTGCTAGCCTTTGGTGGGAAAACTTCGAAGCTATGCGCCCGGTCGGCCAAATCACTACTTGGGCTGAATTCAGTGAGGCTTTCCGCGAGCATCACATTCCGAAAGGTCTCATGGATCGCAAGAGGGAGGAGTTCTGCAACTTCACCCAAGAAAGACTGACTGTGGATGCATATAGTCATGAATTTGGGAATCTGGCATGCTATGCCCCTGAAGAGGTTTCTACTGACGCTAAGAAGCAGGCAAGGTTCCGCAAGGGACTTAGCCCTGAGCTTCGCCGTGATCTCCGTCTGCACAAGTGCACATCCTTTCAGAAGTTGGTCAATAAAGCCATCAGTGCTAAGATAGGCCAGACTGATTATGACGCTTCACGCAAACACTCCCGTGATTTTGGCTCTTCATCCGGCTCTGGAGCTCAGAAGCGCCGGGTGTGGATCCCACGCACGGCACTGCCACCCAGGTTCATCCCGAGGCCATCCTTTGAGGCGCCTCATCCCAACCAGCAATTTGCACCGCCCAAGCCCTATGGTGGCCCCACTGCTAGTGCTGCTCCACGCCCCAATGTGGTGACATGCTTCAAGTGTGGAGAGATGGGTCACTATAGCCGAGAGTGTCCCCAGAACAACAACCCCAATCAAACTGGAAAGTCCGTTGGCCGTGGTAAGCCAGCGAGAAAGACTTTCTACGCCAAGCCGGCCACCATTGCATGTGGCCATGTCAATTATGTTTCAGCCGAGGAGGCTCATGAGGATCCTAACGTCGTCCTTGGTATGCTCCTTGTTAACTGCCATACGACATCTATTCTTTTCGATACTGGAGCATCTCATTCATTCATATCCGAGAACTATGCTCGATTGCATAACACGACATTCTGTGACATGCCCTCTACCATGGAAATTCAAACCCCTGGCTCTAGATGGCAAACTTCTAGAGTAAGCCATGGGAACGAAATTCTTGTCGATAGACTTGTCTTCCTTGCATCCTTAATAGCTCTCAAGTCCTCCGACATAAACATCATCTTGGGTATGGACTGGATGTCAGCTCATTATGCTAAGATTGATTGTGCCACTAGAACCATTCAACTTACTCACCCCTCGGGCAAGACAGTTAATGTCTTAACTCGAGTGGCCAAGCGCCAACTTTACTCTCTAAATGCCAACCCCCTTCCAGACCTTGAGGATGTTCCGGTAGTCCGAGACTTCCCGGATGTCTTTCCAGAAGAACTGCCAGGTGTTCCACCTAACAGGGATGTCGAGTTTGTGATAGACCTTGTTCCAGGAACCGTTCCAATTTCTAGAAGACCCTACAAGATGGCACCCTTAGAACTAGCCGAGCTTAAGAACCAACTCGATGAGTCCTTGAAAAAGGGTTTCATCCGTCCTAGTTCCTCTCCTTGGGCTTGCCCCGTCCTCTTCGTTAAGAAGAAGGATGGAACGGATCGAATGGTTGTGGACTACCGACCTGTCAACTTGGTCACCATCAAGAACAAATACCCGCTTCCCAGGATCAACGACCTGTATGATCAGCTCGCTGGATCCTCAATCTTCTCCAAGATGGATTTGAGGTTGGGCTACCATCAAATCAAAATCAGAAACGGGGACATACCCAAAACGGCCTTTGTTAGTCGTTATGGTCAATACGAGTACACCGTCATGTCCTTCGGTTTAACCAATGCCCCGGCTACCTTCTATCGGTTAATGAACTCGGTCTTCACGGAGTACTTGGATAAATTCGTCGTAGTATACCTCGATGACATATTCATCTACTCCAAGAATGAAGAGGAACATGCCGAACATCTAAGGCTGGTATTGATGAAACTTTGAGAGCATCGCCTTGATGCCAAATTCTCCAAGTGTGAATTTTGGTTGCCAGAAGTGACCTATCTAGGCCATGTAATCTCTGGTAAGGGTATTGCTGTCAATCCCGAGCGAGTTCAAGCCGTCCTTGATTGAACTCCACTTGAAACGGTCAAGCAAGTTTGGAGTTTCCTTGGCCTAGCGAGCTATTGCCGCCGCTTTGTCGAAAATTTCTCCAAGGTTGCTAAACCTCTAACTGAACTCCTCAAGAAAGATAGAAAGTTCGAGTGGACTCCACAGTGCGAGATCAGTTTTCAGGAACTGAAAAGACGCCTGACATCTGCCCCCGTACTGGTACCACTAGACTTCTCCAAGGACTTTATTATCTATTGCGACGCCTCGCGACAAGGACTAGGTTGCATACTCATGCAAGATCGTCAGGTAATTGCCTATGCTTCACGGCAATTACACCCACATGAGGAAAATTATCCCACACATGATCTAGAGCTTGCAGCTGTAGTCCATGCACTTAAAACTTGGCGACATTACCTTCTCGGTAATCGTTGCGAGATCTTCACCGATCACCAAAGTTTGAAATATATCTTCACCCAACCAGATTTGAATCTTAGGCAAAGATGTTGGGTTGAGTTGATCTCGGATTACGACTTAGGAATAACTTACACCCCAGGCAAAGCCAATGTCATGGCTGATGCACTAAGTCGTAAGTCCTATTGTAACAACCTCATGTTACAACAAAGTCAACCACTTCTCCATGAGGAATTTCGTAAGCTTAATCTTCACATTGTTCCTCGAGGATTCCTATCCACCCTGGTGGCGAAACCTACCCTTATGGATCAAATCATACCTGCCCAGAAGCGTGATAAGGGCATATCCCGGATTAAGGAAAACATTGCTAGCGGAGTTGCTAAATGTTTTTCCATGGATAAGCGGGGTGCTGTCTTCATTGAGAACCGTTTGGTGGTTCCCAAGAAACAACATCTACGCCAGTTGATCCTTAAGGAAGCTCATGAATCCCCTCTCACCATTCATCCCGGTAGTACTAAGATGTATCAAGACCTACGCCAGAGGTTTTGGTGGACTAGGATGAAGAGAGAAATCGCTCAATACATTGCTAATTGTGACGTTTGTCGTCGTGTTAAAGCAGAGCATCAACGGCCTGCTGGCACCCTTCAACCTTTGGCTATTCTTGAGTGGAAACAGGATAAAATCAGTATGGATTTGATCACTGGGTTTCCCAGGACCAAGAGAGGGAATAACGCCATTTTCGTCGTGATCGACCGACTTTCCAAAGTAGCCCATTTCCTACCTGTTCGTGAGAGTATCACCGCTAGCCAGCTAGCCGATTTATACATCTCCCGAATAGTGGCTCTTCATGGTGTCCCATTGGAAATTAACTTAGACCGTGGGAGTCTCTTCACCTCTCGATTTTGGGAAAGTTTCCAAAATGCTACGGGAACTCGTCTCTCTTTTAGTACCGCCTTCCATCCTCAATCAAGTGGTCAAGTAGAGCGAGTCAATCAAATTTTGGAAGATATGCTCCGAGCTTCTGTTATCTTGTTCGGAATGAGTTGGGAGAAATGCCTTCCATTCGCGGAGTTTGCTTATAACAATAGTTATCAATCTAGCTTGGGCAAAGCTCCTTTCGAAGTTCTTTATGGACGAAAATGTCGAACGCCTCTTAACTGGTCAGAATCCGGGGAAAGACAACTCTTTGGCCCGGATATGATTCAGGACGCAGAAGAGCAGGTTCGCGTTATTCGTGAGAAATTGAAAACAGCCCAATCTCGTCAAAAGAGTCAATATGATCGTAAACATAAGAATATGACTTATGAAGTCAACGAGAAGGCTTACCTTCGGGTTACTCCGTTAAAGGGAACCCATCGTTTCGGTATCAAAGGCAAATTGGCTCGTCGTTACATTGGACCCTTTCGCATTCTTGCCAAATGAGGAGAAGTTGCCTACCAATTGGAACTACCCTCGCATCTTTCCAGAGTTCACGATGTCTTCCACGTTTCACAACTCAGGCGTTGCTTCGCGGATCCTATCCATGGAGTGGACCACGAAACGCTTGATCTACAAGATAACCTCTCTTATCGGGAATATCCTGTTCGTAGCCTTGATCAAGCTGAGCGTACCACTCGACGTCATAATATCAAGTTTCTCAAGGTTCAATGGTCACACCATTCCGAGAAAGAAGCCACTTGGGAAAGGGAGGATCGTCTTCGACTTGAGTACCCCACCTTCTTTCCAGAGGATCATAAATCTCGGGACGAGATTCTTTTGAGTGGGGGTGAGTTGTCACACCCTAGCTAGTTCAAGCATTAGAGTGTGCATCATGTTTAAATTTCTCTTAAATTTGAAATGGGGAAAGCAGAAACCCCCAACACCCCCCTGGAAACAACTAGGGTTTACTAAAATTATTTTCAATAAACCTGAAATGCCCTTCTAAAAAGTCCACCCTCTTTGTCTTAGGTTAGAACCTCTGGCAAAATTGGTGCACAATTTTCTAGGTCAACAGAAGGTCATTGAATTAAATCATAAGTATTTGAATTTGGGCATTTAAATGCTATAAAATAATTTAAATGCTCAAATAATTCTGGAAATAAATGTTTGCTGTTAGGAATAATCCCAACAGAGCCCACAATTATTTTCAGGATTTTAGCAAGTGCCTAAGTATTTTTAATTAAGCCCTAAAGCTACAGAAAAATAGAAAAAGAAAACAAAATCAAAAAAAAGGAGAAGGAAGCCACCTGGGCCTTACCTGGCTCGGCCCAGTTGACTGGCCAGCGCTAGTCACCCCCTACCTTGCGCCAGGAGGCAGGGGCGCGTGCTCGCCGCGCGCCGGCCACGTGCCGGCCACCTCCTGCTTCTGCCGACGCTCGGGAGACGCCCAGAGGATGCCACACGACTCCCACGTCCCCCTCTCATCCTCTCTCACTCTCGCCCTCGTCTCCCTCCCTCTCTTCCGCGATGGTCGAGCGCGTCCCTCGCCGCCGATCGCCGTAGTCGCTGCCAGAGACATCCCGTCGCCTCTCCGACAAGCTCATTAGGTCCGCCTCGACTCCCTCGCCCTCCCCACCGAGCCACGCTTCGCCGGAGGCCCTACAACGCCGCCTTCGCCCTCGTCTTCAACCTCGGGCACCTGATCCATCTCCGGTCGATTCGCCGCCACCAAGACCTCCCCAAGCTCGCTGACCCCCTCTCCGCCCCCGCTGTGAGCTCTGCTTCCTCTTCCCCTAGCTCCCGTGCTCGTTTGGCCCCTGTAGCCGCCATTTCCACCGTACCCGAGAGCTCCCCGTCATGGCCAAAGCCACAGTGGCTTGAAGCTGGGCACACCATCGTGCTCCACACCTCACCAGGAACCCGTAGCCACCCCCAGCTCCTTCTCCCGTGCACCGTAGCCTCGAAACCAACCTCACCCGACTCCGGCGACCGCCAAGCTCGTCGCCAGTGACGTTTCCAGCCACCCCGAGCCCAACCACCACCACCAAACGCTGTGGCTCGTTCCCAGCTACCCGTAGATGATCTCCGCCGTTGTTTTCGTCGCCTGAGGGCGTTTTCCGAAGCCCTCCGCCGTCTCGGCCTTGACGGCGACTCAACACCGGCGGGATTAGCCCTGTTGACCGGTGGGTTTGACCACTGACATGGACTGGGTGGGCCCAGGTTGACTCCCCTGAGTCAATGACAAGTGGGCCCCCCTCTGCTAATTATCCAGATTAGTGTCTAACTAAAATTAGTTAGTTTAATTAACTACTGACACGCGGGACCCACCAGTCAGGTTTGACCTGGACGTCCCCGTTGACCCTGACGTCACCCTGACGCATTGCTGACGCAGTAATTGATTTACTGGAATTATTTTTATACAGGAAATTCCAGAAAATAGTTCAAACTTCAAAAATTCATAGAAAATCAACCATAGCTCCAAATGAAATAATTTATATATGAAAAATTATCAGAAAAATTCAATCTATCCATCTGTAATGGTTTCATGCATGAGAAAACAAGTTTACCTTGCTGTTTAAGAAGAATAAGGAAATGCACTATAAAGGCCATGTTTAATGAGCTAATATTTGAATCTTTGATTCAAATGAGTTCATCCCTTTCTATTTTAGCTTGCATTAGGCCAAGACACGATAATATTGCCATGTCATAGCATGCATCATATTGTTGCATATCGTCATGTGTTGGTTGTGTTCCGATGTGTTCTTCGTGGTAGGTTCTGCCTCCGAGGATATTCACGAGTATCCAGCTGAAGGGCAGTATCCCGCTACCACTCCATCAGGCAAGCAACCATTGATCATTCCGATACAAACCCATGTTCTCGCTTCTGCTCTTGTTTACTGCATTAAGACAATGCGATTCAAACTGTTGTGTGCTACGGTAGTTGAACCCCTATCCTCTGCATGACCTGTCATTGCCACAGTAACTAGATGAAACCCACTAGCATGTGCAGGAGTTGATTGAGCCATGTATGTGATTCCTACCTTATTATGCCTGCTATGCTTAGAGTTGTGTCAGGTCTGGTTCATCTGGGTGACGGGCTAGAGTGAAATGCTTATGTCGGTAATATGCGGGATGTGTTGAACTTGTTTTGGTAAAGGTATAGATGAGAGGCCATGTAGGAGTACATGGTGGGTTGTTTCATTGAGGCCGTCCCTAAGAACTGAGATCTGTATGCATGATTTAAGATTCAGCTACTACCACACATTGGGCCCTGAAATATGACCCCGCTCGACTTACTGACCCCTCTCGCCTCTGTTCAGGAGTTGCAACTAGTTTCTGGTGTTTGTAGGACATGTGTTGGCGGCCGTGCGTAGCGCTGACCCTAGGGTGGGCTATGATGCGGTAGATACACTGTGGCCGGGTATGCCGGGCGCCCGTTTGGCGTCTCGGGATACTGTACACATCGTTTGGGG
Source organism: Triticum aestivum (assembly GCF_018294505.1). Taxonomy (NCBI): domain Eukaryota; kingdom Viridiplantae; phylum Streptophyta; class Magnoliopsida; order Poales; family Poaceae; genus Triticum; species Triticum aestivum. The sequence goes on from NC_057794.1 coordinate 20,460,711, forward strand.
CCGTTGAGGACACCCCGGCCGGATTTCCTTGCGGATGGAACCTGAATAGGCGATAAACCTGAACTAGAGACTTGTGAGGTTAGTCAGGTCGTGGTCTACACCCATGTCGGTTTTCGCTTGAAGTCTGCCGAGAACATGTCGTGTGCAGACCCTAAGTGGTGGAAACATGTGTGACGAAGTACACCCCTGCAGGGTATAAAATTATTCGAATAGCCGCGTCCGCGGTAAAGGACTACTTGGTTGCCTATACAGTTCATAGACAAATTAATGGATACTACTAAAAGACTCAAGATAAGTGTGATTACCGAGGATGGCCCTCTCGTAGGATGACGAGGGAGGATCCCCGGTGGAGTATTGTGTTGGTGAGTAGTGGACTCGTGTGTGAAAACTATTTTACTAGTGAAGTTCCGTAGGATAGTTTAGCCAAGTGTCAAAGCTGGCTTGCTGCAATAACCCGACCACCTTCTTGAGAATAAGCATGTATAGTAGGTTCTGATGTAAGACTTGCTGAGTACCTTTGCACTCATGTTTGCTTAATTACTGTTTCAGACGACAACACCGCCCCCTCCGATGGGTTCTACGTAGACCTTGACGTCGACGAGTGACTAGCCACCCAGGTGGTGATCCTGGCCATGGAGGGCCCTATGTAGATAGACAGGCTTCGAGAAGCCTTCTTTCTTTCTAGAGTCTGTACTCAGACTAGTTGCTTCTGCATGTGCTTGTATGATTGTATGACTTGAGTGTCGGGTCATGTGACCCCTATCTGTATGAACATGTTATGTATGGCTCTCTGGAGCCTTTAAATAAAGTACTTGAGTTGTAGAGTTTTGTTGTGATGCCATGTTGTATGTACTCATATCGGGCATATTGTGTGTATGATTGAAATGCTTCGTATGAGTGGGATCCGACAAATCTGGTTGTTTATCCTTGGCAGCATTACTTATGGGGAAATGTAGTCTAGTGTTCCTCGAGCCATAGTAGTCCGCTACAGCCCGGTTCACCGGAGTCCTGCTAGCCCAGCACTACTGTTCAGGACACTTGACTGGCCGGCATGTGTTTCACTTCGTTCCTATGTCTGTCCCTTCGGTGAAATGTCACGCGGTGATTTCCGGAGTCCTGCCTAGCCTGCTACAGCCCGGGTTCCCCGGAGTCCTGTTAGCCCAGTGCTACAGCCCGAAATCACTCGTTGATGACCGACATGCTCGATGTGATTCATGTATGCCTGTCTCCATAGGTCTGAGCCGCTTTGGGTTCATGACTAGCCATGTCGGCCCGGGTTCTCTGTCATATGGATGCTAGCGACACTATCATATACGTGAGCCAAAAGGCGCAAACGGTCCTGGGCCATGGTAAGGCGACACCCGTGGGATACCGTGCGTGAGGCCGCAAAGTGATATGAGGTGTTACCGGCTAGATCGATGTGACTTGGAATCGGGGTACTGACAGTGGATTTTGAACCCAATCCCTCCCTCAAGGTAATCTCCTCCGATCCCCTCATTTTCATCCAAAAAATTCTCACATTTGTCATATGTTGCTAGTTTGGGGAAACCCTAGTTTTTTTATGGATCTTGAATTTTGTATGGAGATATGAGATGTTTGTTTGCCAATTTACTAAGGTTAGGCTTCTTAGTATGTTAGGGTTAGGGTTATGGGTGGTGTTATGTTGGGGTTACGGTTAGGGTTGTTAGTATGTAAGGGTTATGCTTATGGTTATTGTTTAGTGGGGGTCAGGGTTATTGTTTCATATATATGTTAGGGCTTTGTATTTTGTTTTAATCTTGGGATGATTACTTATGGAATATATGTTACATTGTGTTGTTTTCATTATACTAGGGATGTGAAGAATGTGTGTTTATGTTCATCATGTGGACAAAGACACCTTCTTGAAAGGAAATATTGAACCAGACCCGGATGAGCGTGACATGGTGTTTGAGATAAGTCCTAGCTATGCCGAGGTCTTGGGACAAGTGAGGAAAGATTTGAATTGGATGGACCCAAATGATATCATTGAGCTGGAGGGAAGGCATAATATAGGTTTTGAAATGCACATCCGTTGGAAGATGATGAGTGTGAACTCCGAGCAACGTTGGGTTGCATACAAGGAGACGGTGGCTGAAGTAGACAAGGCTCTTTAGTTATTTTCTACGAAGAAGGTTGAGTCTAGTTTGCATTTGGACTTGAACCAGAATGCCTCCCTGTCTGTTGCTAGTAGTCCCCCACCCATGAACCAAGATGAAATGAGTGAACCTTCTTTGACTCAACAAGTGAGGCAAACATTGAGCCCAATTTCAAACAACCAAAATGAATCTTTGGAAGAGGAGAATGATGAGTATTAGGATGATGACAATGAAATTGATCTCCATGACAACAATGTGGGTGATCTCGACAAATATCATGTGCAAGAGACAATGGGCCATTCCATCCCTTATTCCCGTGGCTATGCATCGGAGCCGGATGACAAAGGTCCCGATGAAGAAGTTGATGAGGAGGTAGTTCATGGTGAAGGAGGCCGAAGCTTTTGAGAAGGTATTTGGGTGGGATCATCGGACACCATTATTCAAGGATGTTAGTGTTGGGGAACGTAGTAATTTCAAAAAAAAATCCTATGCACACGCAAGATCATGGTGATGCATAGCAACGAGAGGGGAGAGTGTTGTCTACGTACCCTCGTAGACCATAAGCGGAAGCATTATGACAACGCGGTTGATGTAGTCGTACGTCTTCATGATCAACCGATCCTCAGTACTGAACGTACGGCACCTCCGCATTCAGCACACGTTCAGCTCGGTGACGTCCCTTGAACTCACGATCAAGTAGAGCTTTGGGAAGAGCTTCGTCAGCACGACGGCGTGGTGACGGTGTTGATGAAGCTACCGACGCAGGACTTCGCCTAAGCACCACTATGATATGACCGAGGTGGATTATGGTGGAGGGGGCCACCGCACACGGCTAAGAGATCAATGATCAATTGTTGTGTCTCCAAGGGGTGCCCCCCTCCCTGTATATAAAGGATTGGAGGAGGGGGAGGGGGCCGGCCTCCTATGGCGCACCCCATGAGGAGTCCTGAAGGAAATATGCCCTAGAGGCAATAATAAAGTTATTATTTATTTCCTTAGATCATGATAAATGTTTATTATTCATGCTAGAATTGTATTAACCGGAAACATAATACATGTGTGAATACATAGACAAACAGAGTGTCACTAGTATGCCTCTACTTGACTAGCTCGTTAATCAAAGATGGTTATGTTTCCTAACCATGAACAAAGAGTTGTTATTTGATTAACGAGATCACATCATTAGTTGAATGATCTGATTGACATGACCCATTCCATTAGCTTAGCACCCGATCGTTTAGTATGTTGCTATTGCTTTCTTCATGACTTATACATGTTCCTATGACTATGAGATTATGCAACTCCCATTCACCGGAGGAACACTTTGTGTGCTACCAAACGTCACAACGTAAATGGGTGATTATAAAGGTGCTCTACAGGTGTCTCCAAAGGTAGATGTTGGGTTGGTGTATTTCGAGATTAGGATTTGTCACTCCGATTGTCGGAGAGGTATCTCTGGGCCCTCTCGGTAATGCACATCACATAAGCCTTGCAAGCATTACAACTAATGAGTTAGTTGCGATATGATGTATTACGGAACGAGTAAAGAGACTTGCCGGTAACGAGATTGAACTAGGTATTGGATACCAACGATCGAATCTCGGGCAAGTAACATACCGATGACAAAGGGAACAACGTATGTTGTTATGCGGTCTGACCGATAAAGATCTTCGTAGAATATGTAGGAGCCAATATGGGCATCCAGGTCCCACTATTGGTTATTGACCGGAGATTTGTCTCAGTCATGTCTACATTGTTCTCGAACCGTAGGGTCCGCACGCTTAGTGTTACGATGACAGTTATTATGAGTTTATGCATTTTGATGTACCGAAGTTAGTTCGGAGTCCCGGATGTGATCATGGACATGACGAGGAGTCTCGAAATGGTCGAGACATAAAGATTGATATATTGGACGACTATATTCGGACACCGGAAGTGTTCCGGGTGATTTCGGATAAAACCGGAGTGCCGGAGGGGTTACCGGAACCCCCCGGGGAAGTAATGGGCCTTATTTGGCCTGAGGGGAGAGAGAGGACTGCAGCCTAGGAGGTGGCGCCCCCCCTCATGGGGAGTCCGAATTGGACTAGGAGGGGGGGCCCTTTCCCTCTCCCTCTCCCTCTCTTTCCTTCCCCCTCAAGTCTCCTAGTTGTACTAGGAAAGGGGAGTCCTACTCCCACTAGGAGGAGGACTCCCCCTCCCCTTGGCACGCCCCATAGGGCCGGCCTCCCCTTGCTCCTTTATATACGGGGGCAGGGGGGCACCCTAGGACACACAAGTTGATCCACGTGATCGTTCCTTAGCCGTGTGCGGTGCCCCCTGCCACCATATTCCACCTCGATCATATCGTTGTAGTGCTTAGGCGAAGCCCTGCGTCGATAGAACATCATCGTCGTCACCACGCCGTTGTGCTGACGGAACTCATCTCCGAAGCTTTGCTGGATCGGAGCCCGGGGAACGTCATCGAGTTGTACGTGTGCTAAGAACTCGGAGGTGCCGGAGTAACGGTGCTTGGATCGGTCGGATTGGGAAGAAGACATATGACTACTTCCTCTACGTTGTGTCAACGCTTCCGTTGCGATCTACAAGGGTACGTAGATCATACTCTCCCCTCTCGTTGCTGTGCATCACCATGATCTTGCGTGTGCGTAGGAAAATTTTGAAATTACTACGTTCCCCAACAGTGGCATCCGAGCCTAGGTTTTATGGTTTGATGTTATATGCACGAGTAGAACACAAGTGAGTTGTGGGCGATATAAGTCATACTGCCTACCAGCATGTCATACTTTGGTTCGGCGGTATTGTTGGACGAGACGACCCGAACCGACATTACGCGTACGCTTACGCGAGACCGGTTCTCCCCACATGCTTTGCACATAGGTGGCTTGCGGGCGACAGTCTCTCCAACTTTAGTTGAACCGAGTGTGGCTACACCCGGTCCTTGCGAAGGTTAAAACGGAGTCAAATTGACAAACTATCGTTGTGGTTTTGATGCATAGGTGAGATCGGTTCTTACTTAAGCCCGTAGCAGCCACGTAAAACTTGCAAAAACAAAGTAGAGGACGTCTAACTTGTTTTTGCAGGGCATGTTGTGATGTGATATGGTCAAGACATGATGCTAAATTTTAGTGTATGAGATGATCATGTTTTGTAACCGAGTTATCGGCCACTGGCAGGAGCCATATGGTTGTCGCTTTATTGTATGCAATGCAATCGCGATGTAATGCTTTACTTTATCACTAAGCGGTAGCGATAGTCGTAGAAGCATAAGATTGGCGAGACGACAACGATGCAATGATGGAGATCAAGGTGTCGCGCCGGTGACGATGGTGATCACGATGGTGCTTCGGAGATGGAGATCACAAGCACAAGATGATGATGGCCATATCATATCACTTATATTGATTGCATGTGATGTTTATCCTTTATGCATCTTATCTTGCTTTGATTGACGGTAGCATTATAAGATGATCTCTCACTAAATTATCAAGAAGTGTTCTCCCTGAGTATGCACCGTTGCCAAAGTTCGTCATGCCCAGACACCACGTGATGATCGGGTGTAATAAGCTCTACGTCCATCTACAACGGGTGCAAGCATAGCATATGCAGATATGGCCTCGGAACACGGAGACCGAAAGGTCGAGCGTGAATCATATAGTAGATATGATCAACATAATGATGTTCACCATTGAAGACTAATCCATTTCACGTGATGATCGGTTATGGTTTAGTTGATTTGGATCACGTGATCACTTAGAAGATTAGAGGGATGTCTATCTAAGTGGGAGTTCTTAAGTAATATGATTAATTGAACTTAAATTTATCATGAACTTAGTCCCTGATAGTATCTTGCTTGTTTATGTTGATTGTAGATAGATGGCCCGTGCTGTTGTTCCGTTGAATTTTAATGCGTTCCTTGAGAAAGCAAAGTTGAAAGATGATGGTAGCAATTACACGGACTGGGTCCGTAACTTGAGGATTATCCTCATTGCTGCACAGAAGAATTACACCCTGGAAGCACCGCTGGGTGCCAGGCCTGCTGCTGGAGCAACACCAGATGTTATGAACGTCTGGCAGAGCAAAGCTGATGACTACTCGATAGTTCAGTGTGCCATGCTTTACGGCTTAGAATCGGGACTTCAACGACGTTTTGAACGTCATGGAGCATATGAGATGTTCCAGGAGTTGAAGTTAATATTTCAAGCAAATGCCCGGATTGAGAGATATGAAGTCTCCAATAAGTTCTATAGCTGCAAGATGGAGGAGAACAGTTCTGTCAGTGAGCATATACTCAAAATGTCTGGGTATAATAATCACTTGATTCAATTGGGAGTTAATCTTCCAGATGATTGCATCATTGACAGAATTCTCCAATCACTGCCACCAAGCTACAAGAGCTTCGTGATGAACTATAATATGCAAGGGATGAATAAGACTATTCCCAAGCTCTTAGCAATGCTGAAAGCAGCGGAGGTAGAAATCAAGAAGGAGCATCAAGTGTTGATGGTCAACAAGACCACTAGTTTCAAGAAAAAAGGCAAAGGGAACTTCAAGAAGAACGGCAAACAAGCTGCTGCTCAAGAGAAGAAACCCAAGTCTGGACCTAAGCCTGAAACTGAGTGCTTCTACTGCAAGCAGACTGGTCACTAGAAGCGGAACTGCCCCAAGTATTTGGCGGATAAGAAGGATGGCAACGTGAACAAAGGTATATGTGATATACATGTTATTGATGTGTACCTTACTAGAGCTCGTAGTAGCACCTGGGTATTTGATACTGGTTCTGTTGCTAATATTTGCAACTCGAAACAGGGACTATGGATTAAGCGAACACTGGCAAAGGACGAGGTGACGATGCGCGTGGGAAATGGTTCCAAAGTCGATGTGATCGCGGTCGGCACGCTACCTCTACATCTACCTTCGGGATTAGTATTAGACCTAAATAATTGTTATTTGGTGCCAGCGTTAAGCATGAACATTATATCTGGATCTTGTTTGATGCGAGACGGTTATTCATTTAAATCAGAGAATAATGGTTGTTCTATTTATATGAGTAATATCTTTTATGGTCATGCACCCTTGAAGAGTGGTCTATTCTTATTGAATCTCGAGAGTAGTGATACACATATTGATACTGTTGAAGCCAAAAGATGCAGAGTTGATAATGATAGTGCAACTTATTTGTGGCACTGCCGTTTAGGTCATATTGGTGTAAAGCGCATGAAGAAACTCCATACTGATGGGCTTTTGGAACCACTTGATTATGAATCGCTTGGTACTTGCGAACCGTGCCTCATGGGCAAGATGACTAAAACACCGTTCTCCGGTACTATGGAGAGAGCAACAGATTTGTTGGAAATCATACATACAGATGTATGTGGTCCGATGAATGTTGAGGATCGTGGCGGATATCATTATTTTCTCACCTTCATAGATGATTTAAGCAGATATGGGTATATCTACTTAATGAAACATAAGTCTGAAAATTTGAAAAGTTCAAAGAATTTCAGAGTGAAGTTGAAAATCATCATAACAAGAAAATAAAGTTTCTACGATCTGATCGTGGAGGAGAATATTTGAGTTACGAGTTTGGTGTACATTTGAAAAATTGTGGAATAGTTTCGCAACTAACGCCACCCGGAACACCACAGCGTAATGGTGTGTCGGAACGTCGTAATCGTACTTTATTAGATATGGTGCGATCTATGATGTCTCTTACTGATTTACCGCTATCATTTTGGGGATACGCTCTAGAGACGGCCGCATTGACATTAAATAGGGCACCATCAAAATCCGTTGAGACGATGCCTTATGAACTATGGTTTGGGAAGAAACCAAAGTTGTCGTTTCTTAAAGTTTGGGGTTGCGATGCTTATGTGAAAAAGCTTCAACCTGATAAGCTCGAACCCAAATCGGAGAAATGTGTCTTCATAGGATACCCAAAGGAGACTGTTGGGTACACCTTCTATCACAGATCCGAAGGCAAGACATTCGTTGCTAAGAATGGATCCTTTCTAGAGAAGGAGTTTCTCTCGAAAGAAGTGAGTGGGAGGAAAGTAGAACCTGATGAGGTAACTGCACCTGCTCCCTTATTGGAAAGTAGTACATCACAGAAAACTGTTTTAGTGACACCTACACCAATTAGTGAGGAAGCTAATGATGATGATCATGAAACTTCAGAACAAGATACTACTGAACCTCGTAGATCAAACAGAGTGAGATCCGCGCCAGAGTGGTACAGTAATCCTGTTCTGGAAGTCATGCTACTAGATCATGATGAACCTATGAACTATGAAGAAGCAATGGTGAGCCCAGATTCCGCTAAATGGCTTGAAGCCATGAAATCTGAGATGGGATCCATGTATGAGAACAAAGTATGGACTTTGGTTGACTTGCTCGGTGATCGGCAAGCAATTGAGAATAAATGGATCTTCAAGAAGAAGACTGACACTGACGGTAATATTACTGTCTACAAAGCTCGACTTGTCGCAAAAGGTTTTCGACAAGTTCAAGGGGTTGACTACGATGAGACTTTCTCACTCGTAGCGATGCTTAAGTCTGTCCGAATCATGTTAGCAATTGCCGCATTTTATGATTATGAAATTTGGCAGATGGACGTCAAAACTGCATTCCTGAATGGATTTCTGGAAGAAGAGTTGTATATGATGCAACCGGAAGGTTTTGTCGATCCAAAGGGAGCTAACAAAGTGTGCAAGCTCCAGCGATCCATTTATGGACTGGTGCAAGCCTCTTGGAGTTGGATTAAACGCTTTGATAGTGTGATCAAAGCATTTGGTTTTATACAGACTTTTGGAGAAGTCTGTATTTACAAGAAAGTGAGTGGGAGCTCTGTAGCATTTCTGATATTATATGTGGATGACATATTACTGATTGGAAATGATATAGAATTTTTGGATAGCATAAAGGGATATTTGAATAAGAGTTTTTCAATGAAAGACCTCGGTGAAGCTGCTTACATATTAGGCATAAAAATCTATAGAGATAGATCAAGACGCTTAATTGGACTTTCACAAAGCACATACCTTGACAAGATTTTGAAGAAGTTCAAAAATGGATCAAGCAAAGAAAGGGTTCTTGCATGTATTACAAGGTGTGAAATTGAGTAAGACTCAAAGCCCGACCACTGCAGAAGATAGAGAGAAAATGAAAGATGTTCCCTATGCTTCAGCCATAGGCTCTATCATGTATGCAATGCTGTGTACCAGACCTGATGTGTGCCTTGCTATTAGTTTAGCAGGGAGGTACCAAAGTAATCCAGGAGTGGATCACTGGACAACGGTCAAGAACATCCTGAAGTACCTGAAAAGGACCAAGGATATGTTTCTCGTATATGGAGGTGACAAAGAGCTCATCGTAAACGGTTACGTTGATGCAAGCTTTGACACTGATCCGGACGATTCTAAATCGCAAACCGGATACGTGTTTAAATTAAATGGTGAAGCTGTCTGTTGGTGCAGTTCTAAACAAAACGTCGTGGCTGGATCTACATGTGAAGCGGAGTACATAGCTGCTTCGGAAGCAACAAATGAAGGAGTCTGGATGAAGGAGTTCATATCCGATCTAGGTGTCATACCTAGTGCATCGAGTCCAATGAAAATCTTTTGTGACAATACTGGTGCAATTGCCTTGGCAAAGGAATCCAGATTTCACAAGAGAACCAAGCACATCAAGAGACGCTTCAATTCCATCCGGGATCTAGTCCAGGTGGGAGACATAGAGATTTGCAAGATACATATGGATCTGAATGTTGCAGACCCGCTGACTAAGCCTCTTCCACGAGCAAAACATGATCAGCACCAAGGCTCCATGGGTGTTGGAATCATTACTGTGTAACTAGATTATTGACTCTAGTGCAAGTGGGAGACTAAAGGAAATATGCCCTAGAGGCAATAATAAAGTTATTATTTATTTCCTTATATCATGATAAATGTTTATTATTCATGCAAGAATTGTATTAACCAGAAACATAATACATGTGCGAATACATAGACAAACAGAGTGTGACTAGTATGCCTCTACTTGACTAGCTCGTTAATCAAAGATGGTTATGTTTCCTAACCATGAACAAAGAGTTGTTATTTGATTAACGAGATCACATCATTAGTTGAATGATCTGATTGACATGACCCATTCCATTAGCTTAGCACCCGATCGTTTAGTATGTTGCTATTGCTTTCTTCATGACTTATACATGTTCCTATGACTATGAGATTATGCAACTCCCGTTTACCGGAGGAACACTTTGTGTGCTACCAAACGTCACAACGTAAATGGGTGATTATAAAGGTGCTCTACAGGTGTCTCCAAAGGTAGATGTTGGGTTGGCGTATTTCGAGATTAGGATTTGTCACTCCGATTGTCGGAGAGGTATCTCTGGGCCCTCTCGGTAATGCACATCACATAAGCCTTGCAAGCATTACAACTAATGAGTTAGTTGAAAGATGATGTATTACGGAACGAGTAAAGAGACTTGCCGGTAACGAGATTGAACTAGGTATTGGATACCAACGATCGAATCTCGGGCAAGTAACATACCGATGACAAAGGGAACAACATATGTTGTTATGCGGTCTGACCGATAAAGATCTTCGTAGAATATGTAGGAGCCAATATGGGCATCCAGGTCCCGCTATTGGTTATTGACCGGAGATTTGTCTCAGTCATGTCTACATTGTTCTCGAACCATAGGGTCCGCACGCTTAATGTTACGATGACAGTTATTATGAGTTTATGCATTTTGATGTACCGAAGTTAGTTCGGAGTCCCGGATGTGATCACGGACATGATGAGGAGTCTCGAAATGGTCGAGACATAAAGATTGATATATTGGACGACTATATTCGGACACTGGAAGTGTTCCGGGTGATTTCGGATAAAACCGGAGTGCCGGAGGGGTTACCGGAACCCCCCGGGGAAGTAATAGGCCTTATTTGGCCTGAGGGGAGAGAGAGGGCTGCAGCCTAGGAGGTGGCGCCCCCCTCATGGGGAGTCCGAATTGGACTAGGAGGGGGGGCCTTTCCCTCTCCCACTCCCTCTCTTTCCTTCCCCCTCAAGTCTCCTAGTTGGACTAGGAAAGGGGAGTCCTACTCCCACTAGGAGGAGGACTCCCCCTCCCCTTGGCACGCCCCATAGGCCGGCCTCCCCTTGCTCCTTTGTCATCGGTATGTTACTTGCCCGAGATTCGATCGTCGGTATCTCAATACCTAGTTCAATCTCGTTACCGGCAAGTCTCTTTACTCGTTCCGCAATGCATCATCCTGTAACTAACTCATTAGTCACATTGCTTGCAAGGCTTATAGTGATGTGCATTACCGAGAGGGCCCAGAGATACCTCTCCGACAATCGGAGTGACAAATCCTATTCTCGATCTATGCCAACTCAACGAACACCATCGGAGACACCTGTAGATCACCTTTATAATCACCCAGTTACGTTGTGACGTTTGGTAGCACAAAAAGGGTTCTTCCGGTAATCGGGAGTTGCATAATCTCATAGTCATAGGAACATGTATAAGTCATGAAGAAAGCAATAGAAGTAAACTAAATGATCAAGTGCTAAGCTAATGGAATGGGTCATGCCAATCACATCATTCTCCTAATGATGTGATCCCATTAATCGAATGAAACTCATGTCTATGGCTAGGAAACTCAAACATCTTTGATCAATTAGCTAGTCAAGTAGAGGCATACTAGTGACACTATGTTTGTCTATGTATTCACACATGCATTATGTTCCCAGTTAATACAATTCTAGCATGAATAGTAAACATTTATCATGATATGTGGAAATAAATAATAAATTTATTATTGCCTCTAGGGCATATTTCCTTCAGTCTCCCACTTGCACAAGAGTCAATAATCTAGATTACATAGTAATGATTGTAACACCCATGGAGTCTTGGTGTTGATCATGTTTTGCTCGTGGAAGAGGCTTAGTCAATGGGTCTGCAACATTCAGCTCCATATGTATCTTGCAAATCTCTATGTCTACCACCTGGACTTGATCCCGGATGGAGTTGAAGCGTCTCTAGATGTGCTTGGTTCTCTTGTGAAATTTGGATTCCTTTGCCAAGGCAATTGCACCAGTATTGTCACAAAAGATATTCATTGGACCCGATGCACTAGGTATGACACCTAGATCGGATATGAACTCCTTCATCCAGACTCCTTCATTTGTTGCTTCCGAAGCAGCTATGTACTCCGCTTCACACGTAGATCCTGCCATGATGCTTTGTTTAGAACTGCTCCAACTAACAGCTCCACCGTTCAATATAAGCTTGCATCGACGTAACCATTTACGACGAGCTCTTTGTCACCTCCATAAATGAGAAACATATCCTTAGTCCTTTTCAGGTATTTTAGGATGTTCTTGACCGATGTCTAGTGATCCACTCCTAGATTACCTTGGTACCTCCCTGCTAAACTAATATCAAGGAACACATCAGGTCTGGTATACAACATTGCATACATGATAGAGCCTATGGCTGAAGCATAGGGAACACTTCTCATTTTCTCTTTACCTTCTGCAGTGGTCGGGCATTGAGTCTTACTCAACTTCACACCTTGTAACACAGACAAGAACCCTTTCTTTGCTTGTTCCATTTTGAACTTCTTCAAAACTTTATCAAGGTATGTGCTTTTTGAAAGTCCAATTAAGCGTCTTGATGTATCTCTATAGATCTTGATGCCCAATATATGAGCAGCTTCTCCGAGATCTTTCATTGAAAAACTCTTATTCAAGTATCCTTCTATGCTATCCAGGAATTCTATATCATTTCCAATCAACAATATGGCATCCACATATATTGTTAGAAATGCTACAGAGCTCCCACTCACTTTCTTATAAATACAGGCTTCTCCAAAAGTCTGTATAAAACCATATGCTTTGTTCACACTATCAAAATGTTTATTCCAACTACGAGAGGCTCGCACCAGTCCATAAATGGACCGCTGGAGGTTGCACACTTTGTTAGCACCCTTCTTCCAGAAATCCATTCGGGAATGCAGTTTTGACATCTATTTGCCAAATTTCATAATCATAAAATGCTTTAATTGCTAACATGATTCGGACAGACTTAAGCATCGGTACAGGTGAGGAAGTCTCATCGTAGTCAACCCCTTGAACTTGTCGAAAACCTTTGGCAACAACTCGATCTTTGTATATAGTAACATTACCGTCAGCGTCAGTCTTCTTCTTGAAGATCCATTAATTCTCGATGGCTTGCCGATCATCGAGAAAGTCAACCAAAGTCCACACTTTGTTCTCATACATGGATCCCATCTCAGATTTCATGGCCTCAAGCCATTTTGCGAAATCTGGGCTCACCATTGCTTCTTCATAGTTCGTAGGTTCACCATGGTCAAGTAACATGACTTCCAGAACAACATTACCATACCACTCTGGTGTGGATCTTACTCTAGTTGACCTACGAGGTTCGATAGTAACTTGATCTGAAGTTTCATGATCATCATCATTAGCTTCCTCACTAATTGGTGTAGGTGTCACAGGAACCGGTTTCTGTGATGAACTACTTTCCAATAAGGGAGCATGTACAGTTACCTCATCAAGTTGAAGTTTTTTCAGGTTGAAGTTTTTTCACATAAGCATCGCAACCCCAAATTTTATGAAACGACAACTTTGGTTTCTTGCCAAACCACAGTTCATAAGGCGTCATCTCAATGGATTTCGATGGTGCCCTATTTAACGTGAATGCAGCCGTCTCTAAAGCATAACCCCAAAACGATAGCGGTAAATCAGTAAGAGACATCATAGATCGCACCATATCTAGTAAAGTACGATTACGACGTTCGGACACACCATTATGCTGTGGTGTTCTGGGTAGCGTGAGTTGTGAAACTATTCCACATTGTTTCAAATGTAGACCAAACTCATAACTCAAATATTCTCCTCCTCGATTAGATCGTTGAAACTTTATTTTCTTATTACGATGATTTTCCACTTCACTCTGAAATTCTTTGAACTTTTCAAATGTTTCAGACTTATGTTTCATTAAGTAGATATACCCATATCTGCTCAAATCATCTGTTAAGGTGAGAAAATAACGATACCCGCCGCGAGCCTCAGTATTCATTAGACCACATACGTCAGTATGTATGATTTCCAATAAATCTGTTGCTTGCTCCATTGTTCCGGAGAATGGCATTTTTGTCATCTTGCCCATGAGGCATGGTTCGCAAGTACCAGTGATTCATAATCAAGTGATTCCAGAAGTCCATTAGTATGGAGTTTCTTCATGCGCTTTACACCAATATGACCTAAACGGAAGTGCCACAAATAAATTGCACTATCATTATCAACTCTGCATCTTTTGGCTTCAACATTATGAATATGTGTATTACTACTATCGAGATTCAACACAAATAGACCATTCCTCAAGAGTGCATGACCATAAAAGATATTACTCATATAAATAGAACAACCATTATTATCAGATTTAAATGAATAACCGTCTCGCATCAAACAAGATCCAGATATAATGTTCATGCTTAACGGTGGCACCAAATAACAATTATTCAGGTCTAAAATTAATCCTGAAGGTAGATGTAGAGGTAGCGTGCTGACGGCGATCACATCGACTTTGGAACCATTTCCCACACGCATCGTCACCTCGTCCATAGCTAATGTTCGCTCAATCTGTAGTCCCTGTTTCGAGTTGGAAATATTAGCAACAGAACCAGTATCAAATACCCAGGTGCTACTGCAAGCTCTAGTAAGGTACACATCAATAACATGTATATCACATATACCTTTGTTCACCTTGCCATCCTTCTTATCCGCAAATACTTGGGGCAGTTCCACTTCCAGTGACCAGTCTGTTTGTAGTAGAAGCACTCAGTCTCAAGCTTAGGTCCAGACTTGGGTTTCTTCTCCTAATCAGCAACTTGTTTGCCGTTCTTTTTGAAGTTCCCCTTCTTCTTCCCTTTGCCTTTTTTTTTCTTGAAACTGGTGGTCTTGTTGACCATCAACACTTGATGCTCCTTGATTTCTACCTCCGAAGCCTTTAGCATTGCGAAGAGCTTGGGAATTGTCTTATCCATCCCTTCCATATTATAGTTCATCACGAAGCTCTTGTAGCTTCGTGGAAGTGATTGAAGAATTCTGTCAATGACACTATCATACGGCAGATTAACTCCCAGTTGAATCAAGTGATTGTAGTACCCAGACATTCTGAGTATATGTTCACTGACAGAACTATTCTCCTCCATCTTGCAGCTGTAGAACTTATTGGAGACTTCATACCTCTCAGTCCGGGCATTTCCTTGAAATATCAACTTCAACTCCTGGAACATCTCATATGCTCCATGACGTTCAAAACGTCGTTGAAGTCCCGGTTCTAAGCCGTAAAGCATGGCACACTGAACTATCGAGTAGTCATCAGCTTTGCTCTGCCAGACATTCTTAACGTCATCAGTAGCATCTACAGAAGGCCTGGTACCCAGCGGTGCTTCCAGGACATAATTCTTCTGTGCAGCAATGAGGATAATCCTCAAGTTACGGACCCAGTCCGTGTAATTGCTACCATCATCTTTCAACTTTGCTTTCTCAAGGAACGCATTAAAATTCAACTGAACAACATCACGGGCCATCTATCTACAACAACATAGAGAAGCAAAATACTATCAGGGACTAAGTTCATGATAAATTTAAGTTCAATTAGTCGTATTTACATAAGAACTCCCACTTAGATAGATGTCCCTCTAATCATCTAAGTGATCACGTGATCCAAATCAACTAAACCATAACCGATCATCATGTGAAATGGAGTAGTTTTCAAAGGTGAACATCACTATGTTGATAATATCTACTATATGATTCACGCTCGACGTTTCGGTCTCAGTGTTCCGAGGCCATATCTGTATATGCTAGGCTCGTCAAGTTTAAACCGAGTATTCTGCGTGTGCAAAACTGCCTTGCACCCATTGTGGGAGTCCTGGATTAGGGGGTCTCCGGGTAGCCGTA
This sequence comes from Triticum aestivum, assembly GCF_018294505.1. Classification (NCBI taxonomy): domain Eukaryota; kingdom Viridiplantae; phylum Streptophyta; class Magnoliopsida; order Poales; family Poaceae; genus Triticum; species Triticum aestivum. The sequence continues at coordinate 20,476,823 of NC_057794.1, forward strand.
CTATCTCCATTGGCCGGACTGTTAGACTATGAAGGTACAAGATCTACTTATTACTTCCCAATGCCTTCCTCTAGGCCCAAATAATGGTGAAGTGTTATGTAGTCGACGTTCACATAACACCACTAGAGGCTAGACAACATACATCTTATCAAAATATCAAACGAATACCAAATTCACATCACTACTAATAGCAAGACTTCTCCCTTGTCCTCGGGAACAAACGTAATTACTCAAAAAGCACATTCATGTTCATAATCAGAGGGGTAATAATATGCATATAGGATCTGAACATATGATCTACCACCAAATAAACCAACTAGCATCAACTACAAGGAGTAATCAACACTACTAGCAACCTACTAGCACCAATCCCGGACTTTGAGACAAGAATTGGATACAAGAGATGAACTAGGGTTTGGAGATGAGATGGTTCTAGTGAAGATGTTGATGGAGATTGCCCTCTCCCGATGAGAGAAGCATTGGTGATGACGATGGTGATGATTTCCCCCTCCCAGAGGGAAGTATCCCCAGCAGAACAGCTCTGCCAGAGCTCTAGATTGGATCTGCCAAGGTTCCGCCTCATGGCGGCGGAGTCTCGTCCCGAAAAGTTTCTTCTTATATTTTTCTCATCGAAAGAATTCTTATAGGAGAAGATGGACGCCGGAGAGCCACCAGGGGGCCCACGAGGTAGGGGCCGCGCCCTAGGGGGGGGCGCCCCCCACCCTCATGAGTAGGGTGTGGGCCCCCTGGCCTTCATCTTTGGCGAGGATTTTTCTTTATTTGTCTTAAGATGCTCCGTGGAGTTTCAGGACTTTTGGAGTTGCGCAGAATAGGTCTCTAATATTTTCTCCTTTTCCAGCCCAGAATTCCAGCTGCCGGCATTCTCCCTCCTTATGTAAACCTCATAAAATAAGAGAGAATAGCCATAAGTATTGTGGCATAAAGTGAAATAACATCCCATAATGCAATAAATATCGATATAAAAGCATGATGCAAAATGGACGTATCAACTCCCCCAAGCTTAGACCTCGCTTCTCCTCAAGCGAAAAGCCGATAACAATAAATATGTCCTCATGTTTAGAGGTAGAGGCGTCGATAAAAATAAAATACGGACATGAAGGCATCATGATTATTCTCATAACAGCAACATATATAGATTTTGTCATATGATTACTTATGTTCAAGTGATGATCTATTCACAATGCAAAAGTACAAATCATAAACCTTATTGGGCTCTGACAAACTATAATCTCAGTCATTGAAGCAATTGCAATTTATCATAACATCGGAAAGAGTCTATGTCAGAGCTAAAAAAAGCACGTCCACATACTCAACGATCATTTAGTCCTCCATACTTGCTAACACTCACGCAATACTTGTGGTTACAGAGTTTTAATCGGACACAGAGAAAGATAGGGGCTTATAGTTTTGCCCCACAACCTTTTACCTCAAGGGTAATGTCAACAATAATGGTTCATGCTTCCCTACATCCAATTATATATATATATATATATATATATATATATATATATATATATATATCATGTTCTTTCCAACATGCTGAGCTTGCCAAAGGATAAAATGAAAAAGAAACGGTGAAGATCACCATGACTCTTGCATAAGATAGAAGATAATAATAAAGGATAGGCCCTTCGCAGAGGGAACAGAGGTTTCCATGCGCTTTTATGGTTGGATGCACAGAATCTCAATGCGAAAGAACGTCACTTTATATTGCCCCTTGTGATATGAACCTTTATTATGCAGTCTGTCACTTTTATTACTTCCACATCACAAGATCGCATAAAGCTTATTTCTCCCACACCAACCAATCATACATGTTTAGAGCAATTTTTATTGCTTTGCACAGATGACAACTTACTTGAAGGATCTTACTCAATCCATAGGTAGATATGGTGGACTCTCATGGCAAAACTGGTTTAGGGATTTTGGAAGCACAAGTAGTATTTCTACTTAGTGCTGAGAATTTGGCTAGCATGAGGGGGAAAGGCAAGCTCAACAAGTTAGAGGATCCATGACAACATACTTTATCTCAGATATAAGAAAGGCATAACTCATTACGTTGTCTTCCTTGTCCAACATCAACTCTTTAGCATGTCATATTTTAATGAGTGCTCCCAATCTTAAAAGATGTCAATAATAATATATCTATATGTGAAAATCTCTCTTTCCTTATTACTTCCTATTAATTGCAACAATGACCAAAGCTATGTCTGCCAACTCCCAACAACTTTTAATCATCATACTCTTTCTATGTGAAGTCATTACTCTCAATAAGATCAATATGAACTTTTTGTTTCTTTATATTCTTTTTTCTCTTTTCTTTTATTCACCCAAGATCATGGCAAAATAATCAAGCCCTTAACTCAACACTAATCTTTATTATATATAGCTCACGGACTCGATTACATAGAGAGATCATAAAGCAAAACTCAAAACTAGGTCATGCCATAAACTTTATTCTACTAGATCAAGATACTACTAATAGGATCGAACTAAGAAAAAAAACTATAAAGATAGGAGTTGTGATGGTGATAGGATACCGGGGCAACTCCCCCAATCTTGGCAGCTGCCAAGGGGAGTGCCCATACCCATGTGATTATATCTCCTTTGTCGGTGAAGAAGGTGGAGGTGACGGATAATCGCACATCGAGCGTAAGAGGTCCTCCAGCTTGCGAATAATGCCCTTGCATGCGACAATATGCTCCTTCAACAAAATATTTTCTTGTGTGAGATACTTGTTTTGTATACGAGCTAACTCAATCATCTTGAAAGCTTCGATCTCAGTTGGGGTAAGAAGGTTATGATCAAGTTGAAGGATGTCTTTTGCAGCCGGAGCTTGATCCTCCATGGCCTTCTTGATCCTTTCATCCTTGTTGACCCTCGTGGGTTCTTCCCTCTTCAGATCTATCTTCATTAGCCAAGCATCATTGTCACCATTGTCGGAGGAGGGAGACGACATGATGCCTAGCCTGGAAAACCCTGACAGAAAACTGCTCGAAACAAGAACAGAGGAGGTTTGCGTGATACGGGAGTCAAAACCTTCGGGAGAATATATAATCAATTTTTACCGACCAAAATACGTAACGTGCAAGAAAACGGAGTCCGGAAGGCACACGAGGTGCTCAGGAGGTAGGGGGCACGCTCAGGGGGGTAGGGCGCGCCCACCACCCTTGTGGGGCCCTCGTGTCCTTCCCGTACTGCTACTTATTTTTCTAAATATTCCAAAACGGAGAAATATTGCCTTAGAATTGTTTTGGAGTCGGTTTACTTACCGTACCACATACCTATTCCTTTTCGGAGTCTGAAACATTCCGGGAAGTGTCTCTTATGTATTCCTCCGAGGTTACAGTTTCAATAATATTGGTTTCAACATTTATGGGATTGCCTGAGATATAATGTTTAATTCTTTGACCGTTTACCACCTTCGGAATTGTGCCCTCGAAGTTGTTGATCTTTATGGCACCAGAATGATGGACCTCTTCCATAACATAGGAGCCTTCCCATTTAGAGAGAAGTTTTCCTGCAAAAAATCTTAAACGAGAGTTGTATAGCAATACATAATCACCTACTTTAAACTCACGCTTTTGTATCGTTTTGTCATGCCATCTTTTAACTTTTTCTTTAAATAACTTGGCATTTTCATAAGCTTGGGTTCTCCATTCATCAAGTGAGCTAATATCAAATAACCTCTTCTCACCGGCAAGTTTGAAATCATAATTAAGCTCTTTAATAGCCCAATATGCCTTATGTTCTAGTTCGAGAGGTAAGCGACATGCTTTTCCATAGACCATTTTATACGGAGACATACCCATAGGATTTTTATATGCAGTTCTATAAGCCCACAATGCCTCATCAAGTTTCTTGGACCAATTCTTTCTAGACCTATTAACAGTCTTTTGCAAAATTAATTTGAGCTCTCTATTGCACAACTCTACTTGACCACTAGACTGAGGGTGATAAGGAGATGCAATTCTATGATTAACATCATATTTAGCAAGCATTTTATGGAAAGCACCATGAATAAAGTGTGAACCACCATCAGTCATTAAATATCTAGGGACTCCAAACCTCGGGAAAATAACTTCCTTAAGCATTTTAATAGAAGTGCTATGATCAGCACTACTAGTTGGAATAGCTTCTACCCACTTAGTAACATAATCAACACAACTAAAATATGTGTGTATCCATTAGAGGCAGGAAAACATCCCATATAATCAAAGCCCCAAACATCAAACGATTCAATAACAAGAGAATAATTCATAGGAATTTCTCGACGTCTACTAATATTACCAATTATTTGACATTCATCACAAGACAAGACAAACTTACGGACATCCTTGAAGAGAGTAGGCCAATAAAAACCAGATTGCAATACCTTATGTGCAGTTCTATCTCCAGTGTGGTGTCCTCCATAAGACTCGGAATGACACTTGCGTAGGATCTGTTCCTATTCATGCTCAGGTACACAACGTCTAATAACACCATCTACTCCTTATAAAGATGTGGGTCATCCCAAAAGTAATGTCTTAAATCATAGAAAAACTTTTTCTTTTGCTGGTATGTGAAGCTAGGTGGTATAAACTTAGCAACAATATAATTAGCATAATCAGCATACCATGGAGTACTACGAGAAGTACTTATAACATTTAATTGTTCATCAGGAAAGCTATAATTAATAGGTAGTGGGTCATCAAGAATATTTTCTAACCTAGACAAGTTGTCTGCAACGGGGTTCTCAGCTCCCTTTCTATCAACAATATGCAAATCAGATTCTTGTAGCAAGAGAACCCATCTAATAAGTCTAGGCTTAGCATCTTTCTTTTCCATAAGGTATTTAATAGCAGCATGATCGGTTTGAATAGTTACTTTAGAATCAACAATATAAGATCTGAACTTATCACAAGCAAATACAACTACTAAAAGCTCCTTTTCAGTAGTAGCATAATTTCTTTGAGCATTGTCTAGAGTCTTACTAGCATAATGAATAACATTTAATTTCTTATGAACTCTTTGCCCTAGAACAGCACCTACAGCATAATCACTAGCATCACGCGTAATTTCAAAGGGTAGGTTCCAATCAGGTGGCTGAACAACAGGTGCAGTGACTAACGCTTTCTTAAGTATTTCAAATGCTTCTACACAATCATCATCAAAGACAAATGGTATATCTTTTTGCAATAAGTTAGTCAGAGGCTGGGAAATTTTTGAGAAGTCCTTAATGAACCTCTTATAAAATCCAGCGTGACCAAGGAACCTTCTTATACCTTTGATGTCCTTGTGACATGGCTTCTTTTCAATAGCATCAACCTTTGCTTTATCAACTTCAATACCTCTTTCAAAAACTTTGTGCCCCAAGACAATACCTTCATTAACCATAAAGTGGCACTTTTCCCAATTCAAGACAAGATCAGTTTCTTCACATCTTTGCAAAACTCGATCAAGATTGCTCAAGCAATCATCAAAAGAGGAACCATAGATGGAAAAGTCATCCATGAAAACCTCACAAATCTTTTCACATAAGTTAGAGAATATAGGCATCATGCATCTTTGAAAGGTAGCAGGTGCATTACATAAACCAAAAGGCATACGTCTATAAGCAAAAGTACCAAAAGGGCATGTAAAAGTAGTCTTAGATTGATCTCTAGCCGACACAGGTATTTGAGAGAAACCAGAATAACCATCTAGAAAGCAATAGTGTGTATGTTTGCATAATCTTTCTAGCATTTGATCAATAAAAGGTAAGGTGTAATGATCTTTCTTAGTAGCTTTATTTAATTTGCGGAAACCAATTACCATCCTATAACCTGTGATAATTCTTTGTGGAATCAATTCATCTTTATCATTAGGAACAATAGTAATACTTCCCTTCTTAGGGACACAATGGACAATAAGCATATTGAAGATTATCAGGCAAAGGTTTAAGCTCAAACACGGGATCACCCTTGGGTGGACGAGGATCCCCTAAAATTTCAACAGGATGTTGCAGAATAGGTTCCTGTTTAAAGAATACTTCATCTATTTCCCTTCTTTCATTCATGAACATATCATTTTCATGGTCTAGCAAATAGTGTTCTAAAGGATCACTAGGAGGTATGGCAATAGAAGCAAGACCAATAATTTCATCCTTACTAGGTAATTCTTCCTCACGATGTTGTTTACTAAATTTAGAGAAATTAAACTCATGAACCATATCATCCAAGCCAATAGTAACAACATTCTTTATGCAATCTATGGTTGCATTGATAGTATTTAAGAAGGGTCTACCAAATATAATGGGACAAAAGCTATCTTGTGGGGAACCAAGAACAAGAAAATCAGCAGGATATTTAGTTTTCCCACACAAGACTTCAACATCTCTAACAATTCCAATTGGTGAAATAGTATCTCTATTGGCAAGTTTAATTGTGACATCAATATCTTCTAACTCGGCAGGTGCAATTTCATTCTTAATTTCTTCATATAAGTCAATAGGTATTACTCTAGCACTCGCACCCATATCACATAAGCCATGATAACAATGATCTCCTATTTTAACAGAAATAACAGGCACGCCTACCACAGGTCTATGTTTATCTTTATCACAGGGTTTAGCAATTCTAGCAGTTTCACCTTTGAACTGAATAACATGCCCATCGATATTATCAGATAAGAGATCTTTAACAATAGCAATATTAGGTTCTACTTTAACTTGCTCAGGAGGTGTATAAGTTCTAATATTGCTTTTACGAACAACAGTTGAAGCTTTAGCATGATCCTTTATTCTAACAGGGAAAGGTGGTTTCTCAATATAAGAAGTAGGAACAATAGGATCATTATAAGTGACAGTCTTTTCTTCAACTTTAATAGGTGCAGCTGCTTTTACTTCTATGGGAGGATGATATTTAAACCACTTGTCCTTAGGGAGATCAACATAAGTAGCAAAAGATTCGTAGAAAGAAGCTACTATCTCAGAGTCAAGTCCATATTTAGTGCTAAACTTACAGAAAATATCGGTATCCATAAAAGATTTAACACAATCAAACTTAGGTGTCATACCTGACTCCTTACCTTCGTCGAGGTCCCTATCTTCAGAGTTGCGTTTAATTCTATCCAATAAATTCCATCTGACTTCAATAGTCTTCATCATAAAAGAGCCAGCACAAGAAGTATCGAGCATGGTGCGATTGTTATCAAAAAGCCGAGCATAAAAACTTTGCATAATTATTTCTCTTGGGAGCTCATGATTGGGGCATTAATATAACATTGATTTGAGCCTCCCCCAAGCTTGACCGATGCTTTATCCTTCGTGAGGCCAGAAATTATATATATAATTGCGATCACGATGAACAAGATGCATAGGGTAATACTTTCGATGAAATTCCAGCTTCAATCTTTTATAGTCCCATGATCTCATATCATCACATAGCCTATACCATATCAATGCGTCTCCCTTCAAAGATAAAGGGAAGACCTTCTTCTTAGCAACATCATCGGGTATACCTGCAAGCTTAAATAATCCACAAACTTCATCCACATATATTAAGTGCTCATCATGATGCTTTGTTCCATCTCCTGTAAAAGGGTTAGCTAGCAGTCTTTCCATCATACCCGAAGGAAATTCAAAAGGAGTTTCATTTTCAATAGATTCAGTGGGTTGAGGAGCAACTCTTTGCTCTACTGGACGGGGTGAAGATACCCCGAACAATCCCCTCAGGGAATTAATTTCCATAGTAACAAGTGACAGTAAATTTCAGCACGCTATATAAATTTTTCCTTACCAAATTCCACCTACCAAAGGCGCTACACTCCCCGGCAACGGCGCCAGAAAAGAGTCTTGATGACCCACAAGTATAGGGGATCTATCGTAGTCCTTTCGATAAGTAAGAGTGTCAAACCCAACGAGGAGCAGAAGGAAATGATAAGTGGTTTTCAGCAAGGTATTCTCTGCAAGTACTGAAATAAGTGGTAACAGATAGTTTTGTGATAGGATACTTGTAACAAGCAACAAGTAACAAAAGTAAATAAAGTGCAACAAGGTGGCCCAATCCTTTTGTAGCAAAGGACAAGCCGGAACAAACTCTTATAATAGGAAAAGCGCTCCCGAGGACACATGGGGATTTCGTCAAGCTAGTTTTCATCATGTTCATATGATTCGCGTTCGATACTTTGATAATATGATATGTGGGTGGACCGGTGCTTGGGTTCTGTTCTTACTTGAACAAGCATCCCACTTATGATTAACCTCTATTGCAAGCATCCGCAACTACAACAAAAGTATTAAGGTAAACCTAACCATAGCATGAAACATGTGGATCCAAATGAGCCCCTTACAAAGCAACGCATAAACTAGGGTTTAAGCTTCTGTCACTCTAGCAACCCATCATCTACTTATTACTTCCCAATGCCTTCCTCTAGGCCCAAATAATGGTGAAGTGTTATGTAGTCGACATTCACATAACACCACTAGCGGCTAGACAACATACATCTTGTCAAAATATCAAACGAATACCAAATTCACATGACTACTAATAGAAAGACTTCTCCCTTGTCCTCAGAAACAAACATAATTACTCACAAAGCATATTCATGTTCATAATCAGAGGGGTAATAATATGCATATAGGATCTGAACATATGATCTTCCACCAAATAAACCAACTAGCATCAACTACAAGGAGTAATCAACACTACTAGCAACCTACTAGCACCAATCCCGGACTTTGAGACAAGAATTGGATACAAGAGATGAACTAGGGTTTGGAGATGAGATTGTGCTGGTGAAGATGTTGATGGAGACTTCCCTCTCCCGATGAGAGGAGCGTTGGTGATGATGATGGTGATGATTTCCCCCTCCCGGAGGGAAGTATCCCTGGCAGAATAGCTCTACCGAAGCTCTAGATTGGATCCGCCAAGGTTCCGCCTCATGGCGGTGGAGTCTCGTCCCGAAAAGTTTCTTCTTATTTTTTTCTCATTGAAATACTTCTTATAGGAGAAGATGGACATCGGAGAGCCACCGGGGGGCCCACGAGGTAGGGGGGCGCGCCCCCCACCCTCGTGAGCAGGGTGTGGGCCCCCTGGCCTTCATCTTTGGCGAGGATTTTTCTTTATTTGTTTTAAGATGCTCTGTGGAGTTTCAGGACTTTTGGAGTTGCGCAGAATAGGTCTCTAATATCTGCTCCTTTTCCAGCCCAGAATTCCAGCTGCCGGCATTCTCCCTCCTTATGTAAACCTTGTAAAATAAGAGAGAATAGCCATAAGTATTATGGCATAAAGTTAAATAACAGCCCATAATGCAATAAATATCGATATAAAAGCATGATGCAGAATGGACGTATCAACTCCCCGAAGCTTAGAGCTCGCTTGTCCTCAAGCGAAAAGCCGATAACAATAAATATGTCCTCATGTTTAGAGGTAGAGGCGTCGATAAAAATAAAATACGGACATCAAGGCATCATGATTATTCTCATAACAGCAACATATATAGATTTTGTCATATGATTACTTATGTTCAAGTGATGATCTATTCACAATGCAAAAGTATAAATCATAAACCTTATTTGGCTCTGACAAACTATAATCTCAGTCATTGAAGCAATTGCAATTTATCATAAGATCAGAAAGAGTCTATGTCAGAGCTAAAAAAAGCAAGTCCACATACTCAACTATCATTTAGTCCTCCATAATTGCTAACACTCACGCAATACTTGTGGTTACGAAGTTTTAATTGGACATAGAGAAAGATAGGGGCTTATAGTTTTGCCCGTCAACCTTTTACCTCAAGGGTAATGTCAACAATAATGGTTCATGCTCCCCTACATTCAATTAGATATATATATCATGTTCTTTCCAACATGCTGAGCTTGCCAAAGGATAAAATGAAAAAGAAAAGGTGAAGATCACCATGACTCTTGCATAAAGTAGAAGATAATAATAAAGATAGGCCCTTCGTAGAGGGAAGCAGAGGTTGCCATGCGCTTTTATGGTTGGATGCACAAAATCTCAATGCGAAAGAACGTCACTTTATATTGCCCCTTGTGATATGAACCTTTATTATGCAGTCTGTCGTTTTTATTACTTCCACATCACAAGATCGTATAAAGGTTATTTCTCCCACAACAATCAGTCATACATGTTTAGAGAAATTTTTATTGCTTTGCACCGATGACAACTTACTTGAAGGATCTTACTCAATCCATAGGTAGATATGGTGGACTCTCATGGGAAAACTAGTTTAGGGATCTTACTCAATCCATAGGTAGATATGATGTGAGCAGGGTGCGGGCCCCCTGGCCTTCATATTTGGCAAGGATTTTTCTTTATTTGTTTTAAGATGCTCCGTGGAGTTTCAGGACGTTTGGAGTTGCGCAAAATAGGTCTCTAATATTTGCTCCTTTTCCAGCCCAGAATTCCAGCTGCCGGCATTCTGAGTATATGTTCACTGACAGAACTATTCTCCTCCATCTTGCAGCTGTAGAAATTATTGGAGACTTCATACCTCTCAGTCCGGGCATTTGCTTGAAATATCAACTTCAACTCCTGGAACATCTCATATGCTCCATGACGTTCAAAACGTCGTTGAAGTCCCGGTTCTAAGCCGTAAAGCATGGCACACTGAACTATCGAGTAGTCATCAGCTTTGCTCTGCCAGACATTCATAACATCATCAGTAGCATCTACAGAAGGCCTGGTACCCAGCGGTGCTTCCAGGACATAATTCTTCTGTGCAGCAATGCGGATAATCCTCAAGTTACGGACCCAGTCCGTGTAATTGCTACCATCATCTTTCAACTTTGCTTTCTCAAGGAACGCATTAAAATTCAACTGAACAACATCACGGGCCATCTATCTACAACAACATAGAGAAGCAAAATACTATCAGGGACTAAGTTCATGATAAATTTAAGTTCAATTAGTCGTATTTACATAAGAACTCCCACTTAGATAGATATCCCTCTAATCATCTAAGTGATCACGTGATCCAAATCAACTAAACCATAACCGATCATCACGTGAAATGGAGTAGTTTTCAAAGGTGAACATCACTATGTTGATAATATCTACTATATGATTCACGCTCGACGTTTCGGTCTCGGTGTTCCGAGGCCATATCTGTATATGCTAGGCTCGTCAAGTTTAACCCGAGTTTTTTGCGTGTGCAAAACTGCCTTGCACCCATTGTGGGGGTCCTGGATTAGGGGGTCTCCGGGCAGCCGTACTATCTCCATTGGCCGGACTGTTAGACTATGAAGATACAAGATTGAAGAGTTCGTCTCGTGTCCAGATGGGACTCTACTTGGCGTGGAAGGCAAGCTAGGCGATACGTATATGGATATCTCCTCCTTTGTAACCGACCTTGTGTAACCCTAACCCTCTCCGGTGTCTATATAAACCGGAGGGTTTTAGTCCGCAGGACAACAATCACAACATACAATCATACCATAGGCTAGCTTCTAGGGTTTAGCCTCTTTGATCTCTTGGTAGATCTACTCTTGTACTACCCATATCATCAATATTAATCAAGCAGGACGTAGGGTTTTACCTCCATCAAGAGGGCCCGAACCTGGGTAAAATTTCGTGTCCCCTGCCTCCTGTTACCATCCGGCCTAGACGCACAGTTCGGGACCCCCTACCCGAGATCCGCCGGTTTTGACACCGACACCCGTTGTATAAGAACGTTGAGCTTATCACACCCGATCATCACGTGGTGTCTCGTGATGACCCACGAGTATAGGAGATCTATCGTAGTCCTTTCGATAAGTAAGAGTGTCGAACCCAACGAGGAGCAGAAGGAAATGATAAGCGGTTTTCAGCAAGGTATTCTCTGCAAGTACTGAAATAAGTGGTGACAGATAGTTTTGTGATATGATAATTGTAACGAGCAACAAGTAACAAAAGTAAATAAAGTGCAGAAAGGTGGCCCAATCCTTTTATAGCAAAGGACAAGCCGGAACAAACTCTTATAATAGGAAAATCGCTCTCGAGGACACATGGGAATTTCGTCAAGCTAGTTTTCATCACGTTCATATGATTCGCGTTTGATACTTTGATTATTTGATATGTGGGTGGACCGGTGCTTGGGTGCTGTTCTTACTTGAACAAGCATCCAACTTATGATTAACCTCTATTGCAAGCATCCGCAACTACAACAAAAGTATTAAGGTAAACCTAACCATAGCATGAAACATGTGGATCCAAATCAGCCCCTTACGAAGCAACGCATAAACTAGGGTTTAAGCCTCTGTCACTCTAGCAACCCATCATCTACTTATTACTTCCCAATGCCTTCCTCTAGGCCCAAATAATGGTGAAGTGTTATGTAGTCGACATTCACATAACACCACTAGAGGCTAGACAACATAAATCTTATCAAAATATCAAACGAATACCAAATTCACATGACTACTAATAGCAAGACTTCTCCCTTGTCCTCAGGAACAAACGTAATTACTCACAAAGCATATTCATGTTCATAATCAGAGGGGTAATAATATGCATATAGGATCTGAACATATGATCTACCACCAAATAAACCAACTAGCATAAACTACAAGGAGTAATCAACACTACTAGCAACCTACTAGCACCAATCCCGGACTTTGAGACAAGAACTGGATACAAGAGATGAACTAGGGTTTGGAGATGAGATGGTGCTAGTGAAGATGTTGATGGAGATTGCCCTCTCCCGATGAGAGAAGCGTTGGTGATGACGATGGTGATGATTTCCCCCTCCCAGAGGGAAGTATCCCCAGCAGAACAGCTCTGCCGGAGCTCTAGATTGGATCTGCCAAGGTTCCGCCTCATGGCGGCGGAGTCTCGTCCCGAAAAGTTTCTTCTTATATTTTTCTCATCGAAAGAATTCTTATAGGAGAAGATGGACGCCGGAGAGCCACCAGGGGGCCCACGAGGTAGGGGGCGCGCCCTAGGGGGGAGGGCGCCCCCCACCCTCGTGAGCAGGGTGTGGGCCCCCTGGCCTTCATCTTTGGCGAGGATTTTTCTTTATTTGACTTAAGATGCTCCGTGGAGATTCAGGACTTTTGGAGTTGCGCAGAATAGGTCTCTAATATTTTCTCCTTTTCCAGCCCAGAATTCCAGCTGCCGGCATTCTCCCTCCTTATGTAAACCTCATAAAATAAGAGAGAATAGCCATAAGTATTGTGGCATAAAGTGAAATAACATCCCATAATGCAATAAATATCGATATAAAAGCATGATGCAAAATGGACGTATCAACTCCCCCAAGCATAGACCTTGCTTCTCCTCAAGCGAAAAGCCGATAACAATAAATATGTCCTCATGTCTAGAGGTAGAGGCGTCGATAAAAATAAAATACGTACATGAAGGCATCAAGATTATTCTCATAACAGCAACATATATAGATTTTGTCATATGATTACTTATGTTCAAGTGATGATCTATTCACAATGCAAAAGTACAAATCATAAACCTTATTGGGCTCTGAAAAACTATAATCTCAGTCATTGAAGCAATTGCAATTTATCATAACATCGGAAAGAGTCTATGTCAGAGCTAAAAGAAGCAAGTCCACATACTCAACTATCATTTAGTCCTACATACTTGCTAACGCCCATGCAATACTTGTGGTTACGGAGTTTAATCGGACACAAAGAAAGATAGGGGCTTATAGTTTTGCCCCACAACCTTTTACCTCAAGGGTAATGTCAACAATAATGGTTCATGCTTCCCTACATCCAATTAGATATATATATATATATATATATATATATATATATATATATATATATATATATATATATATATATATCATGTTCTTTCCAACATGCTGAGCTTGCCAAAGGATAAAATGAAAAAGAAAAGGTGAAGATCACCATGACTCTTGCATAAGATAGAAGATAATAATAAAGGATAGGCCCTTCGCAGAGGGAAGCAGAGGTTGCCATGCGCTTTTATGGTTGGATGCACAGAATCTCAATGCGAAAGAACATCACTTTATATTGCCCCTTGTGATATGAACCTTTATTATGCAGTCTGTCGCTTTTATTAATTCCACATCACAAGATCGCATAAAGCTTATTTCTCCCACACCAATCAATCATACATGTTTAGAGCAATTTTTATTGCTTTGCACCGATGACAACTTACTTGAAGGATCTTACTCAATCCATAGGTAGATATGGTGGACTCTCATGGCAAAACTGGTTTAGGGATTTTGGAAGCACAAGTAGTATTTCTACTTAATGCTGAGAATTTGGCTAGCATGAGGGGGAAAGGCAAGCGCAACAAGTTAGAGGATCCATGACAACATACTTTATCTCAGATATAAGAAAGGCATAACTCATTACGTTGTCTTCCTTGTCCAACATCAACTCTTTAGCATGTCATATTTTAATGAGTGCACCCAATCTTAAAAGATGTCAATAATAATATATCTATATGTGAAAACCTCTCTTTCCTTATTACTTCCTATTAATTGCAACAATGACCAAAGCTATGTCTGCCAACTCCCAACAACTTTTAATCATCATACTCTTTCTACGTGAAGTCATTACTCTCAATAAGATCAATATGAACTTTTTGTTTCTTTGTATTCTTTTTTATCTTTTCTTTTATTCACCCAAGATCATGGCAAAATAATCAAGCCCTTAACTCAACACTAATCTTTCTTATATATAGCTCACAGACTCGATTACATAGTGAGATCATAAAGCAAAACTCAAAACTAGGTCATGCCATAAACTTTATTCTACTAGATCAAGATACTACTAATAGGATCGAACTAAGAAAAAAAACTATAAAGATAGGAGTTGTGATGGTGATAGGATACCGGGGCAACTCCCCCAAGCTTGGCAGCTGCCAAGGGGAGTGCCCATACCCATGTGATTATATCTCCTTTGTCGGTGAAGAAGGTGGAGGTGACGGATAATCGCACATCGAGCGTAAGAGGTCCTCCAGCTTGCGAATAATGCCCTTGCGTGCGACAATATGCTCCTTCAACAAAATATTTTCTTGTGTGAGATACTTGTTTTGTATACGAGCTAACTCAATCATCTTGAAAGCTTCGATCTCAGTTGGGGTAAGAAGGTTATGATCAAGTTGAAGGATGTCTTTTGCAGCCGGAGCTTGATCCTCCGTGGCCTTCTTGATCCTTTCATCCTTGTTGACCCTCATGGGTTCCTCCCTCTTCAGATCTATCTTCATTAGCCAAGCATCATTGTCACCATTGTCGAAGGAGGGAGACGACATGATGCCTAGCCTGGAAAACCCTGACAGAAAACTGCTCGAAACAAGAACAGAGGAGGTTTGCGTGATACGGGAGTCAAAACCTTCGGGAGAATATATAATCAATTTTTACCGACCAAAATACGTAACGTGCAAGAAAACGGAGTCCGGAAGGCACACAAGGTGCTCACGAGGTAGGGGGCACGCCCAGGGGGGTAGGGCGCGCCCACCACCCTTGTGGGGCCCTCGTGTCCTTCCCGGACTGCTACTTATTTTTCTAAATATTCCAAAACGGAGAAATATTTCCTTAGAATTGTTTTGGAGTCGGTTTACTTACCGTACCACATACCTATTCCTTTTCGGAGTCTGAAACATTTCGGGAAGTGTCTCTTATGTATTCCTCCGAGGTTACGGTTTCAATAATATTGGTTTCAACATTTATGGGATTGCCTGAGATATAATGTTTAATTCTTTGACCGTTTACCACCTTCGGAATTGTGCCCTCGAAGTTGTTGATCTTTATGGCACCGAAACTATAGACCTCTTCGATAACATAGGAGCCTGCCCATTTAGAGATTAGTTTTCCTGCAAAAAATCTTAAACGAGAGTTGCATAGCAATACATAATCACCTACTTTAAACTTACGCTTTTGTATCGTTTTGTCATGCCATCTTTTAACTTTTTCTTTAAATAACTTGGCATTTTCATAAGCTTGGGTTCTCCATTCATCAAGTGAGCTAATATCAAATAACCTCTTCTCACCAGCAAGTTTGAAATCATAATTAAGCTCTTTAATAGCCCAATATGCCTTATGTTCTAGTTCGAGAGGTAAGCGACATGCTTTTCCATAGACCATTTTATACGGAGACATACCCATAGGATTTTTATATGCAGTTCTATAAGCCCACAATGCCTCATCAAGTTTCTTGGACAAATTCTTTCTAGACCTATTAACAGTCTTTTGCAAAATTAATTTGAGCTCTCTATTGCACAACTCTACTTGACCACTAGACTGAGGGTGATAAGGAGATGCAATTCTATGATTAACATCATATTTAACAAGCATTTTATGGAAAGCACCATGAATAAAGTGTGAACCACCATCAGTCATTAAATATCTAGGGACTCCAAACCTCGGGAAAATAACTTCCTTAAGCATTTTAATAGAAGTGCTATGATCAGCACTACTAGTTGGAATAGCTTCTACCCACTTAGTAACGTAATCAACACAACTAAAAAATGTGTGTATCCATTAGAGGCAGGAAAACATCCCATATAATCAAAACCCCAAACATCAAACAGTTCAATAACAAGAGAATAATTCATAGGCATTTCTCGACGTCTACTAATATTACCAATTCTTTGACATTCATCACAAGACAATACAAACTTATGGGCATCCTTGAAGAGAGTAGGCCAATAAAAACCAGATTGCAATACCTTATGTGCAGTTCTATCTCCAGTGTGGTGTCCTCCATAAGACTCGGAATGACACTTGCGTAGGATCTGTTCCTATTCATGCTCAGGTACACAACGTCTAATAACACCATCTACTCCTTCCTTATAAAGATGTGGGTCATCCCAAAAGTAATGTCTTAAATCATAGAAAAACTTTTTCTTTTGCTGGTATGTGAAGCTAGGTGGTATAAACTTAGCAACAATATAATTAGCATAATCAGCATACCATGGAGTACTACGAGAAGTACTTATAACATTTAATTGTTCATCAGGAAAGCTATCATTAATAGGTAGTGGGTCATCAAAAATATTTTCTAACCTAGACAAGTTGTCTGCAACGGGGTTCTCAGCTCCCTTTCTATCAACAATATGCAAATCAAATTCTTGTAGCAAGAGAACCCATCTAATAAGTCTAGGCTTAGCATCTTTCTTTTCCATAAGGTATTTAATAGCAGCATGATCGGTTTGAATAGTTACTTTAGAATCAACAATATAAGATCTGAACTTATCACAAGCAAATACAACTGCTAAAAGTTCCTTTTCAGTAGTAGCATAATTTCTTTGAGCATTGTCTAGAGTCTTACTAGCATAATGAATAACATTTAATTTCTTATCAACTCTTTGCCCTAGAACAGCACCTACAGCATAATCACTAGCATCACACATAATTTCAAAGGGTAGGTTCCAATCAGGTGGCTGAACAACAGGTGCAGTGACTAATGCCTTCTTAAGTATTTCAAATGCTTCTACACAATCATCATCAAAGACAAATGGTATATCTTTTTGCAATAAGTTAGTCAGAGGCTGGGAAATTTTTGAGAAGTCCTTAATGAACCTCTTATAAAATCCAGCGTGACCAAGGAACCTTCTTATACCTTTGATGTCCTTGTGACATGGCTTCTTTTCAATAGCATCAACCTTTGCTTTATCAACTTCAATACCTCTTTCAGAAACTTTTTTCCCCAAGACAATACCTTCATTAACCATAAAGTGGCACTTTTCCCAATTCAAGACAAGATTAGTTTCTTCACATCTCTGCAAAACTCGATCAAGATTGCTCAAGCAATCATCAAAAGAGGAACCATAGACGGAAAAGTCATCCATGAAAACCTCGCAAATCTTTTCACATAAGTTAGAGAATATAGCCATCATGCATCTTTGAAAGGTAGCAGGTGCATTACATAAACCAAAAGGCATACGTCTATAAGCAAAAGTACCAAAAGGGCATGTAAAAGTAGTCTTAGATTGATCTCTAGCCGACACAAGTATTTGAGAGAAACCAGAATAACCATCTAGAAAGCAATAGTGTGTATGTTTGCATAATCTTTCTAGCATTTGATCAATAAAAGGTAAGGTGTAATGATCTTTCTTAGTAGCTTTATTTAATTTGCGGAAATCAATTACCATCCTATAACATGTGATAATTCTTTGTGGAATCAATTCATCTTTATCATTAGGAACAACAGTAATACCTCCCTTGTTAGGGACACAATGGACAATAAGCATATTGAAGATTATCAGGCAAAGGTTTAAGCTCAAACACGGCATCACCCTTGGGTGGAGGAGGATCCCCTAAAATTTCAACAGGATGTTGCAGAATAGGTTCCTGTTTAAAGAATACTTCATCTATTTCCCTTCTTTCATTCATGAACATATCATTTTCATGGTCTAGCAAATAGTGTTCTAAAGGATCACTAGGAGGTATGGCAATAGAAGCAAGACCAATAATTTCATCCTTACTAGGTAATTCTTCCTCACGATGTTGTTTACTAAATTTAGAGAAATTAAACTCATGAACCATATCATCCAAGCCAATAGTAACAACATTCTTTATGCAATCTATGGTTGCATTGATAGTATTTGTGACACCCCCAAAAAAAATTTGGCCTTGTTTTATTAAATTAAATTTTTTGCCAGGATTTAAAACTTTGGATTTCTGAGCTCCATTTTGATTTTTTTAATCATTTACTTCCCTGTTATGATGAGTTTTCCCAATGAGAAAACTTTTCAAATTTGTTACTGGACTTATTTAACCTCTCAAGAAAAACTTTCCTTTTATCAGTATAACTAATTAAATAATTAAGTTGCTTGATCTTTATTTTCTTGAAAAAAGGTGTTCTAGGTTAAATGGCCATATTTGAACTACAACCATTTGATAAATTCACTTAAAATTCCCATAAAAATTTGGAGATGTCATGTGATGTTTTTAAATAACTTTTATGCAAAAATATATTTCATTCATGAAATATTTTGAGCCCTACTCTCAATTTTTCTTCTCTGGTCCAGAGTGCATTTTTCACAGCAACCTATTTAAATATTTCTTTATAACTTCTACCAAAATTAAGGGAGGTCAGTAGGAGCCTGTTATCCCTCTTTGTGTAAAAACCTAATTATGTTCTTTGAAAAATTTGAGTGAATCAACCTCATTTCCATTCTGGACCAACTTGAGGATTTGTGCAGCAACCACCATTTTAGTTGCTCCTATACCCTTAATTATTTCTCCTACTTGTAGTCCCCCATGTTAAACCCTTAAGTCCAGGAGCATGCACCATTTAGATCACTTTTGGTTCATGGAATAATGCTATTTATTTCCTGTCCAGAATTGAAGTTTTGTAAAACTTGCACTAGCAAGTTTCCCCTTTTGTCCAATTAACCTCACCACTCTCTTTTGCATCTAAAGAGACCCCCATCTGGAGTTTTTGGCCACCCCAAGACCTGCCTAAGTGCATGTGGCATTTTGCCAAACACCTGGAGAGCATGACCAGTTCTGGCATGATTGTGGCATTGCACTGTGAACTTGCACCTCTGATCAAAACAGCATGTCCACTAGACTCGCCGTTGCTCCTAACCTCGATCTGGTAAATCCCATCCTCACCTGCGACCTGTAGCATGCCTCGGCATTGTGTCGAACACCTAGTGTGCATGCACTGGACGCGCCCAGGGCGCGCGTATTGCAGCCGCGCGCCCGAGCCGACACACTGGCCCCCACGGCTTTGGCCCGCTCTGCAGCACCACGCCACGCGCTCCCCTCCTCGCAGCAACGCGCCAAGCAGCCCCCGCCGCGCCCGGCAGGCCAAACACTAGCCGCCACCGCCGCCCGACAGCCCTGCGCCGTGCAGCGCCGCCCAAGCCACCCCGGCTCGCCACCTGGCCCCTGGAGCAGTGCCCTCTCGTCCACTAGCTCTCGCCGTCATCCCCAGCCGCGCCACGTTGCCCTGCAAGCTACAGCGAGGCGGTTCGCCGGAGAGCTTATCCGGCCGCCGCGGAACCGACCTCGACGAGCTATAAGAGGAGGTCCCGAGCCACCCCGGGCACGCAGGAAGCCTTAGAGTGCTCCCCTAGTCCTCCCATGGCAGCCAATCGACTCGGGGAAGGTCTTCATCCCCATCTCCGGCAACGGCAGCCGCCACCACTGCCCCGGCCAATTCGGCACCACGAGGGCCTCCCACCCTCCGTTCTCTCCACCAAGAACCCCCTCATCCTCTCGTAAACCTTCCCCCTACTCCATTTCGATCGAGAACCACCGCCGCTCCGAAACCACTTTTCCCCGAAGCTTCCCTCCGCCGAGGAGCTCGCCGCCGACACCTCACGCCATCCCCGCCGACCCAGTGACTACCGGGAGGATCGCCTCAACCTTACGGATCCATCCCCACCCTCGGAGGCCCGCGAGGAGCAGCCAAACGCCGGCGACGATCGCTGGAGCCCCGCTCCGCTCGGACAGAGGAGGGAGACGACGCGCGGTGACTGGTCAAACATGACCAGTGGGCCAGGCGGGCCCACTGTCAGCGACACCCCGCGCTGTCCACGTGAGATTAAGTGAAGGCGTATTATCCCTAGTACGTTTTCCCCGCTCCGAAAGCGTATTCTCCTCCGAAACGTTTTCTTTTTCTGTTTTATTTAAAAACAGATATTGACCAAATGTTTGGCTGGCTATAACTTTTTAAATATAAGTCCAAATGAGTTGATTCTTTTTCCTACCTTCCTCAAATTTGATCTAGTTTATTTTAAGATTTATTTGAAAAATTTTCAAACAACTTTTTTGTTCTGTTTTTGAAATATGTGTTAATTCAAATATATTTTCAAATAGGATTTTTGGGAGAGAGAAGAAACTTTCAAAAGTTTGGAAAGCACCCTGCCTTTCCACACATTGAAGGCAAGCATTCTGAACCCCGGCATAATAATTTTGGAGTGATCATTGATGCATTTAGAACTCCACCACATTTCGAAGGACTTGTTATTTCATGTGATATGATCATATGCATGGGTGCATGTTACTGATTTCCATGCTGTTGGTAATGGACACACTTGTGATGATAATCACCCTCATGAGCTTTACATGCATACCGGCAGGAACCCGGGAAAACCTCTGCCTTGGGTAGGTATGAGTTTGTCGCCGGTCTCTGTCGGGACGGTTCTGTCTGGTATGGCATGGTAGGGTGATATGAGTGGTGACTCTGTTTGATGAAATATATTTGTTATACTAATCATGCAGGGAATACTTGAACCTCCTGAGTCGACCGTAGATCGAGTCTTGTTCCAGTAACCCCCATACTTGTTTCGTACTACCACTCGTCTCTATAGCAAGTAGAGTACGGTTCAGTAAGTTGTCTACCTCTTTCTAGCACACACCGTACAGAGAGGCCATGGTGGAAGATACCGGTTGTAACTGGTAGGTAGGCCACCTGGTCCGGGAGCATGGGTGTTTCCGGTTGGGACCGAGAGGGGAGGCCACCCCTTAGAGCGCGCGATATAAATTTGATCCCATGCTACGCGAGGTTGTAGCCTCCCCACTTAGAGTTTGCTTAACAGGTGTCGTGGGTGATTCCATACACGTGTGTGATAAGCCGGTGTGTGCAAGTTAGGTGTGTTTTCAACAAAAAGACCGTAGACGGAATTAGTCCCGATGGACTAAAGAAATCCGTTACTCGTGGGTAAAGAGTACACCCTCTGCAGAGAATAAACCTATTCGAATAGCCGTGTCCATGGTTAAGGATTACAGTCTGGGATGGGTCAGGTGTCGGTCTTAGTGTCGGTCTTCGGAGGTGAAACTGTTAACCAGAAATGGAGTTACTACTTGTGACTTGTGATAACTATGATTATTATTATTGTTGACTGACCCATGATATTATTGTTATTATCGAGTATCTCTGGGATGGTTCTACCTCCGGGATATTCATTTTGATTATTTCTTTTAAAGCCCTTTATGTGGTGTCGCTCAGACGCCCGACTGCGGCATTTCTTTTAAAGCCCTTTATGTGGCGTCGCCCAGATGCCCGACTGTGGCATTTCTTTTAAAGCCCTTTATGTGGCGTCGCTCAGACGCCCAACTGTGGCATTTCTTTTAAAGCCCTTTATGTGGCGTCGCTCAGACGCCCGACTGTGGCATTGCTTGTTATTTGTTTTCATAAGTTTTTATACTACCATGTTATTGCAGTTTTATGAATAACTTGCTTGCACGCATCAGAGTTTCATTCATATTTTGTGACTGGCGTCATGAGCATAATAATATTTTCGGCACATCATTGTTATATTATACCTGTGTTCATAATGTTTGCGAGTACATTCAAAGTACTCACTGGCTTGTCCCTGGCTATTGTCTTGGCCAGATTTTCCTGCACGGAGAGGAGTGACGCGATGACAGCCCCGGAACCTAAGAAATGGAGATAGCAGCCTCGCGAAGATAGGAGTTAACCTGGTCAGCTGTTCCTGTGGGAATTGGAGTCCCATAGACACTGATGATCCACAAACCGCTTCCGCCATCAACCACTAGAAACCATTTGTTGTACTCACAGGCCAGAATGGTCTTGTACTACATATTTTGTGTTTTGCTTGGAATTTCTGTATCAAGTTGGAGCCTCATCAGCTAACAGTAATCCTGGGGCTGATGAGCACGACGGTCTTTTCAGGAAATTCATTTCCCGGAAAGCCGGTCGTGACAGGCTTGGTATCAGAGCCAGGCTGACCATTGGCTAATCCTATCTTAGCTCGGTCAATAAACTTAGGCAAACCAACCCACCAGACCTTAACCAAACCCCAGCCAAGCTTCTCGTGCAAGATAGCCACACAGTGACCCAACACCTTTTGGCAGTCGGTGCCCAACCTATCAACCTAACCTGTCACTCATGCGCCAGTGACTGGCCCCTAAATAGTCCTTTCTCGCAAGCGTGCGGAGGAAGACTCCGTCCCCTTTTTCTTATAAAAAGGGACGCGCTCGCCCCAAACCAGCACAGCACAGCCGCTACCCCCAAACCGAGCCACAATGCCTGGACCTATGGTGCACAACGAAACCGCAGCAACCAACCTTGGAGGTTTTGTGACCATCCTCGCAAACCTCACCCGTCGTGCCTACGCGTTAGAGGAGCCACCAGAATATGTTGTGTATCAAGGACCCATGAGCGGTGAAGACCGCCAATTCTGGGCCACTGTGCACATTTACGGTAGGAGTCTAGCACCCGAGCGTCCCTACCGGTTCACCGGAAGAACAACTTCCTTTGAGCCACAAGCCATCCAGCTAGCCGCTCGAGAGGCTATAGTTCATCTCAGGAACTTGTCGCCCAGAGTTAACTGTCGCTCGTTCCACTACTATCCCAGACATGAAGGGTATGGTAGACCACCCCAAGTTGCCAATGGAGATCACGAGACGGACCCCGCATTGTTGCACCTAGTGCGCTATGTAAGTGCACTAGAGGCACTGTTCGACCAAATCACTATTGATCTAATCGCAGCTCGTGGAGAGCTGGTTCGTCGAGCCCCGGCGAGAGAAGGAAACGAGCCCAACACCGACAACCCAGTCGTGCTGTTTGGACAACCAATCGAGACCCCGAGATCTGCCCCAGCCATCGACCAAGGTGCTGCGATAACCCCAGAAGTGCTTCGTCGCATATTGGGAGCACACTCCAACGGGGTTGTGGCCAACAATCCCCGCAATGGTCATTCTCACTACCCCGACCCTGTAGTTCGTCCGCCATCTCTGACTAATCCCGGCAGAGAGACACGTGGAGAAGGCTCGATATCCACCAGGCACGCCCGTTTAGACATAAACGAGGTAGACTGAGCCGTGTGAGTAGTACCAAGTTTCAATGTATCCTCGCCTTGTAATCATGCGACCGCGTATATTAACGCAGCCTGTCTTTGTGCCTCTGTTTTAATAGTAGCCTTGCATATTTAGTCAGCGCATAGCTGCATATTTTTCCAGGAACAACTACCAAAACCAGCCCGACAACAACCACAGTAACACATCTCTTTATGAGATATGTGTATCTCTGACACTGACCTGACCTTTGGAGCCAAGCTGGCAAATTTATTACTTTTCGCCACGGTAAAACGATCCGGCTCCATTGCTATATAAAGGCCACCTTGTGACCTTACCCAGCAACCCTCACTTTGCGCACAACACTCACGCTTCTTCCTGTCATGCCGAACCCCAGCATTCATCTGAGAACCCCAGATGCAACCCCAGGTAGCTTTGTCAAATTATTGTGGGATTTTACCCGCAGTACCATGGGTTCTACCCAGCCACCCCAGTACGAGCTGTTCAAATCAAGGATCACCCCTTCCACCTCAGAATATTGGGCAGCAGTACACATTCCTCCTGTAGACCCCAACCAAGATCCAATAGAAGTATCCTTCGTGGGGAAATCTATGCCAACCCCGCACTTGGCCATAGAAGCTGCTGCGAAAGAAGCGATTGCTCGTCTTCGATCCGCAGTACCCTATGCCCGCGAACGAGGATATTATTACTTTCCGAGTCGTGCAGCACCCGGAGAAGTAACGTCTTTTCCCGGTGGACGTATTGAGAGAGACCCAGTTCTGGCCAACCTTATCCAGTACATCATTGCTCAAGAGCATTTAAACAAGCGAGTGATGGATTATCTCCAAAGCCTCGCAGATTTAAATCCTCAGGTTGCCATCGGCAGACCACTGAGACCCGACACGGAGAGACGCATTCATCGACTGGTCAATCCACTGCCTCCGATTGAAGAAGAATGTATTCCTTTACCAGAGACATTTTATCAGGACCCCGCCCAGTTACCATTTTCATTTTAGACGTCACTATTGTATTGGTTCCTTGCAGCATTTATTTATGTATGTGACTTATGTGTAATACCCTGAGTTTGTACGGCGAGTTAATTATTTGGCTTCTGCTCATGTGTGTAGTTTTGTAGTGGTTTGCGCTCCTTTAAATTAACTGTTTTCCCCTCGCAAAATCCCGGAGTGAGATTTCTTTTCCCTGAGTTGCTACACCTGCCCCTTCTCACGATGTGGATTATTTAATTTCACACAGCACCACGAGCAGACTCACAACCATAATCGTACGGACACATACACTGTTTGCAAAATTTTGCAACAGTGTTACATCCAGGTAATCACCCCCTAACAACAGTTAGCACCCGACACACTCCATCTACTCCTCATGATCACCACCACCGCGGAGAACCAACACCTGAGCCGCAGCATCGCGACACTCGTCGAAGATTATCGCACACAGGAGCACAGAGAGCCCCAGCAGCGTCGCCAGCCCTCCGCATATCAGGATCACAAACCAGTCCGGCATCGCCTCCGCCATTAGAGCCTCGACCGAGCTTCTGTAAGCAGTAATGGAGAAAGAAGGAGGAGGAGAAGTGAGGCCAGGTGTAAGGAAGAAGAGAGAGGCACCCCGGCCGTTTTTATAGCTCGAGCTCGGTGTACGGTGGGCGAAGTCCACCAACGCCGCTCGTCACCGATCGCCGGTGTTCGGAGTCGAATCTGCGAGCAGTGCCGACAGCGCGCTGGCCCGCGAGGTGAGTGCACGCTGCACCAGCAGCTAGCACACCGCGCACTACCACGGTACGGCCTAGATGCCCTACACACTAGGCGTCGCCGGTGGAGGAAGCGCGAGGGAGAGAGGAGGAAGAAAGGTCCAGAGGGAGAAGAAGAGGAGACTGACAGTGGACCCCGGGTCCACCTGTCGGCCAGAGAGAGCACTGTGCTCTCGGGTACAACCAGCGTATATCTAAATTTAGGAGTTATCCTAAATTTATATCCAGCATAGAAATCGCCCGTTTTTGTCTCGGACCGTAGACTTTTCCGCGCAGCACCAGTTTTCACACGGTGGTTTTTCACCACTTATTGCCCTTGCACTGTAGCTACATCTTAATTGCGTAAGTATTCTCTTAACACCGCTTTTAGCAAATCTCGAGGACGAGATTTTTCTTAAGGGGGATAGTATTGTGACACCCCAAAAAAAATTTGGCCTTGTTTTATTAAATTAAAATTTTTGCCAGGATTTAAAACTTTGGATTTCTGAGCTCCATTTTGATTTTTTTAATCATTTACTTCCCTGTTATGATGAGTCTTCCCAAAGAGAAAACTTTTCAAATTTGTTATTGGACTTATTTAACCTCTCAAGAAAAACTTTCCTTTTATCAGTATAACTAATTAAATAATTAAGTTGCTTGATCTTTATTTTCTTGAAAAAGGTTTTCTAGGTTAAATGGCCATATTTGAACTACAACCATTTGATAAATTCACTTAAAATTCCCATAAAAATTTGGAGATGTCATGTGATGTTTTTAAATAACTTTTATGCAAAAATATATTTCATTCATGAAATATTTTGAGCCCTACTCTCAATTTTTCTTCTCTGGTCCAGAGTGCATTTTTCACAGCAACCTATTTAAATATTTCTTTAAAACTTCTACCAAAATTAAGGGAGGTCAGTAGGAGCCTGTTATCCCTCTTTGTGCAAAAACCTAATTATGTTCTTTGAAAAATTTGAGTGAATCAACCTCATTTCCATTCTGGACCAACTTGAGGATTTGTGCAGCAACCACCATTTTAGTTGCTCCTATACCCTTAATTATTTCTCCTACTTGTAGTCCCCCATGTTAAACCCTTAAGTCCAGGAGCATGCACCATTTAGATCACTTTTGGTTCATGGAATAATGCTATTTATTTCCTGTCCAGAATTGAAGTTTTGTAAAACTTGCACTAGCAAGTTTCCCCTTTTGTCCAACTAACCTCACCACTCTCTTTTGCATCTAAAGAGACCCCCATCTGGAGTTTTTGGCCACCCCAAGACCTGCCTAAGTGCATGTGGCATTTTGCCAAACACCTGGAGAGCATGACCAGTTCTGGCATGATTGTGGCATTGCACTGTGAACTTGCACCTCTGATCAAACCAGCATGTCCACTAGACTCCCCGTTGCTCCTAACCTCGATCTGGTAAATCCCATCCTCACCTGCGACCTGTAGCATGCCTGGGCATTGTGTCGAACACCTGGTGTGCGTGCACTGGATGCGCCCAGAGCGCGCGTATTGCAGCCGCGCGCCCGAGCCGACACACTGGCCCCCACGGCTTTGGCCCGCTCTGCAGCACCACGCCACGCGCTCCCCTCCTCGCAGCAACGCGCCAAGCAGCCCCCGCCGCGCCCGGCAGGCCAAACACTAGCCGCCACCGCCACCCGACAGCCCTGCGCCGTGCAGCGCCGCCCAAGCCACCCCGACTCGCCACCTGGCCCCTGGAGCAGTGCCCTCTCGTCCACTAGCTCTTGCCGTCATCCCCAGTCGCGCCACGTTGCCCTGCAAGCTACAGCGAGGCGGTTCGCCAAAGAGCTTATCCGGCCGCCGCGGAACTGACCTCGACGAGCTATAAGAGGAGGTCCCGAGCCACCCCGGGCACGCAGGAAGCCTTAGAGTGCTCCCCTAGTCCTCCCATGGCAGCCAATCGACTCGGGGAAGGTCTTCATCCCCATCTCCGGCAACGGCAGCCGCCACCACTGCCCCGGCCAATTCGGCACCACCAGGGCCTCCCACCCTCCGTTCTCTCCACCAAGAACCCCCTCATCCTCCCGTAAACCTTCCCCCTACTCCATTTCGATCGAGAACCACCGCCGCCCCGAAACCACTTTTCCCCGAAGCTTCCCTCCGCCGAGGAGCTCGCCGCCGACAGCTCACGCCATCCCCGCCGACCCAGCGACTACCGGGAGGATCGCCTCAACCTTACGGATCCATCCCCACCCTCGGGGGCCCGCGAGGAGCAGCCAAACGCCGGCGACAATCGTCGCCGCCCCGCTCCGCTCGGACAGAGGAGGGAGACGACGCACGGCGACTGGTCAAACATGACCAGTGGGCCAGGCGGGCCCACTGTCAGCGACACCCCGCGCTATCCACGTGAGATTAAGTGAAGGCGTATTATCCCTAGTATGTTTTCCCCGCTCCGAAAGCGTATTCTCCTCCGAAACGTTTTCTTTTTCTGTTTTATTTAAAAACAGATATTGACCAAATGTTTGACTGGCTATAACTTTTTAAATATAAGTCCAAATGAGTTGATTATTTTTCCTACCTTCCTCAAATTTGATCTACTTTATTTTAAGATTTATTTGAAAAAATTTCAAACAACTTTTTTGTTCTGTTTTTGAAATATGTGTTAATTCAAATATATTTTCAAATAGGATTTTTGGGAGAGAGAAGAAACTTTCAAAAGTTTGGAAAGCACCCTGCCTTTCCACACATTGAAGGCAAGCATTCTGAACCCCGGCATAATAATTTTGGAGTGATCATTGATGCATTTAGAACTCCACCGCATTTCGAAGGACTTGTTATTTCATGTGATATGATCATATGCATGGGTGCATGTTACTGATTTCCATGCTGTTGGTAATGGACACACTTGTGATGATAATCACCCTCATGAGCTTTACATGAATACCGGCAAGAACCCGGGAAAACCTCTGCCTTGGGTAGGTATGAGTTTGTCGCCGGTCTCCGTCGGGACGGTTCTGTCTGGTATGGCATGGTAGGGTGATATGAGTGGTGACTCTGTTTGATGAAATATATTTGTTATACTAATCATGCAGGGAATACTTGAACCTCCTGAGTCGACCGTAGATCGAGTCTTGTTCCAGTAACCCCCATACTTGTTTCGTACTACCACTCGTCTCTACAGCAAGTAGAGTACGGTTCAGTAAGTTGTCTACCTCTTTCTAGCACACACCATACAGAGAGGCCATGGTGGAAGATACCGGTTGTAACTGGTAGGTAGGCCACCTGGTCCGGGAGCATGGGTGTTTCCGGTTGGGACCGAGAGGGGAGGCCACCCCTTAGAGCGCGCGATATAAATTTGATCCCATGCTACGCGAGGTTGTAGCCTCCCCACTTAGAGTTTGCTTAACAGGTGTCGTGGGTGATTCCAGACACGTGTGTGATAAGCTGGTGTGTGCAAGTTAGGTGTGTTTTCAACAAAAAGACCGTAGACGGAATTAGTCCCGATGGACTAAAGAAATCTGTTACTCGTGGGTAAAAAGTACACCCTCTACAGAGAATAAACCTATTCGAATAGCCGTGTCCATGGTTAAGGATTACAGTCTGGGATGGGTCAGGTGTCGGTCTTAGTGTTGGTCTTCGGAGGTGAAACTGTTAACCAGAAATGGAATTACTACTTGTGACTTGTGATAACTATGATTATTATTATTGTTGACTGACCCATGATATTATTGTTATTATCGAGTATCTCTGGGATGGTTCTACCTCCGGGATATTCATTTTGATTATTTCTTTTAAAGCCCTTTATGTGGTGTCGCTCAGACGCCCGACTGCGGCATTTCTTTTAAAGCCCTTTATGTGGCGTCGCCCAGATGCCCGACTGTGGCATTTCTTTTAAAGCCCTTTATGTGGCGTCGCTCAGACGCCCGACTGTGGCATTTCTTTTAAAGCCCTTTATGTGGCGTCGCTCAGACGCCCGACTATGGCATTGCTTGTTATTTGTTTTCATAAGTTTTTATACTACCATGTTATTGCAGTTTTATGAATAACTTGCTTGCACGCATCAGAGTTTCATTCATCTTTTGTGACTGACGTCATGAGCATAATAATATTTTCGGCACATCATTGTTATATTATACCTGTGTTCATAATGTTTGCGAGTACATTCAAAGTACTCACTGGCTTGTCCCTGGCTATTGTCTTGGCCAGATTTTCCTGCACGGAGAGGAGTGACGCGATGACAGCCCCGGAACCTAAGCAATGGAGATAGCAGCCTCGCGAAGATAGGAGTTAACCTGGTCAGCTGTTCCTGTGGGAATTGGAGTCCCATAGACACTGATGATCCACAAACCGCTTCCGCCATCAACCACTAGAAACCATATGTTGTACTCACAGGCCAGAATGGTCTTGTACTACATATTTTGTATTTTGCTTGGAATTTCTGTATCAAGTTGGAGCCTCATCAGCTAACAGTAATCCTGGGGCTGATGAGCACGACGGTCTTTTCTGGAAATTCATTTCCCGGAAAGCCGGTCGCGACAGGTTTCTCAATATAAGAAGTAGGAACAATAGGATCATTATAAGTGACAGTCTTTTCTTCAACTTTAATAGGATCAGCTGCTTTTACTTCTATGGGAGGATGATATTTAAACCACTTCTCCTTAGGGAGATCAACATAAGTGGCAAAAGATTCATAGAAAGAAGCTACTATCTCAGAGTCAAGTCCATATTTAGTGCTAAACTTACAGAAAATATCGGTATCCATAAAAGATTTAACACAATCAAACTTAGGTGTCATACCTGACTCCTTACCTTCATCGAGGTCCCAATCTTCAGAGTTGCGTTTAATTCTATCCAATAAATTCCATCTGACTTCAATAGTCTTCATCATAAAAGAGCCAGCACAAGAAATATCGAGCATGGTGCGATTGTTATCAGAAAGCCGAGCATAAAAACTTTGCATAATTATTTCTCTTGGGAGCTCATGATTGGGGCATTAATATAACATTGATTTAAGCCTCCCCCAAGCTTGAGCGATGTTTTATCCTTCGTGAGGCCAGAAATTATATATATAATTGCGATCACGATGAACAAGATGCATAGGGTAATACTTTCGATGAAATTCCAGCTTCAATCTTTTATAGTCCCATGATCTCATATCATCACATAGCCTATACCATATCAATGCGTCTCCCTTCAAAGATAAAGGGAAGACCTTCTTCTTAGCAACATCATCGGGTATACCTGCAAGCTTAAATAATCCACAAACTTCATCCACATATATTAAGTGCTCATCATGATGCTTTGTTCCATCTCCTGTAAAAGGGTTAGCTAGCAGTCTTTCCATCATACCCGAAGGAAATTCAAAAGGAGTTTCATTTTCAATAGATTCAGTGGGTTGAGGAGCAACTCTTTGCTCTACTGGACGGGGTGAAGATACCCCGAACAATCCCCTCAGGGAATTAATTTCCATAGTAACAAGTGACAGTAAATTTCAGCACACTATATAAATTTTTCCTTACCAAATTCCACCTACCAAAGGCGCTACACTCCCCGGCAACGGCGCCAGAAAAGAGTCTTGATGACCCACAAGTATAGGGGATCTATCGTAGTCCTTCCGATAAGTAAGAGTGCCAAACCCAACGAGGAGCAGAAGGAAATGATAAGCGGTTTTCAGCAAGGTATTCTCTGCAAGTACTGAAATAAGTGGTAACAGATAGTTTTGTGATAGGATACTTGTAACAAGCAACAAGTAACAAAAGTAAATAAAGTGCAGCAAGGTGGCCCAATCCTTTTGTAGCAAAGGACAAGTCGGAACAAACTCTTATAATAGGAAAAGCGCTCCCGAGGACACATGGGGATTTTGTCAAGCTAGTTTTCATCATGTTCATATGATTCGCGTTCGATACTTTGATAATATGATATGTGGGTGGACCGGTGCTTGGGTGCTGTTCTTACTTGAACAAGCATCCCACTTATGATTAACCTCTATTGCAAGCATCCGCAACTACAACAAAAGTATTAAGGTAAACCTAACCATAGCATGAAACATGTGGATCCAAATGAGCCCCTTACAAAGCAACGCATAAACTAGGGTTTAAGCTTCTGTCACTCTAGCAACCCATCATCTAATTATTACTTCCCAATGCCTTCCTCTAGGCCCAAATAATGGTGAAGTGTTATGTAGTCGACATTCACATAACACAACTAGCGGCTAGACAACATACATCTTGTCAAAATATCAAACGAATACCAAATTCACATGACTACTAATAGAAAGACTTCTCCCTTTTCCTCAGGAACAAACGTAATTACTCACAAAGCATATTCATGTTCATAATCAGAGGGGTAATAATATGCATATAGGATCTGAACATATGATCTTCCACCAAATAAACCAACTAGCATCAACTACAAGGAGTAATCACTACTACTAGCAACCTACTAGCACCAATCCGGACTTTGAGACAAGAATTGGATACAAGAGATGAACTAGGGTTTGGAGATGAGATTGTGCTGGTGAAGATGTTGATGGAGATTTCCCTCTCCCGATGAGAGGAGCGTTGGTGATGATGATGGTGATGATTTCCCCCTCCCGGAGGGAAGTATCCCTGGCAGAATAGCTCTGCCGGAGCTCTAGATTGGATCCGCCAAGGTTCCGCCTCATGGCGGTGGAGTCTCGTCCCGAAAAGTTTCTTCTTATTTTGTTCTCATTGAAATACTTCTTATAGGAGAAGATGGACATCGGAGAGCCACCGGGGGGCCCACAAGGTAGGGGGCGCGCCCTAGGGGGGCGCGCCCCCCACCCTCGTGAGCAGGGTGTGGGCCCCCTGGCCTTCATCTTTGGTGAGGATTTTTCTTTATTTGTTTTAAGATGCTCTATGGAGTTTCAGGACTTTTGGAGTTGCACATAATAGGTCTCTAATATCTGCTCCTTTTCCAGCCCAGAATTCCAGCTGCCGGCATTCTCCCTCCTTATGTAAACCTTGTAAAATAGGAGAGAATAGCCATAAGTATTATGGCATAAAGTGAAATAACAGCCCATAATGCAATAAATATCGATATAAAAGCATGAAGCAGAATGGATGTATCAACTCCCCCAAGCTTAGAGCTCGCTTGTCCTCAAGCGAAAAGCCGATAACAATAAATATGTCCTCATGTTTAGAGGTAGAGGCGTCGATAAAAATAAAATACGGACATGAAGGCATCATGATTATTCTCATAATAGCAACATATATAGATTTTGTCATATGATTACTTATGTTCAAGTGATGATCTATTCACAATGCAAAAGTATAAATCATAAACCTTATTTGGCTCTGACAAACTATAATCTCAGTCACTGAAGCAATTGCAATTTATCATAAGATCGGAAAGAGTCTATGTCAGAGCTAAAAAAAGCAAGTCCACATACTCAACTATCATTTAGTCCTCCATAATTGCTAACACTCATGCAATACTTGTGGTTACGAAGTTTTAATCATACATAGAGAAAGATAGGGGCTTATAGTTTTGCCTGACAACCTTTTACCTCAAGGGTAATGTCAACAATAATGGTGCATGCTCCCCTACATTCAATTAGATATATATATCATGTTTTTTCCAACATGCTGAGCTTGCCAATGGATAAAATGAAAAAGAAAAGGTGAAGAATACCATGACTCTTGCATAAGGTAGAAGATAATAATAAAGATAGGCCCTTCGCAGAGGGAAGCAGAGGTTGCCATGCGCTTTTATGGTTGGATGCAAAAAATCTCAATGCGAAAGAACGTCACTTTATATTGCCCCTTGTGATATGGACCTTTATTATGCAGTCTGTCGTTTTTATTACTTCCACATCACAAGATCGTATAAAGGTTATTTCTCCCACACCAATCAGTCATACATGTTTAGAGAAATTTTTATTGCTTTGCACCGATGACAACTTACTTGAAGGATCTTACTCAATCCATAGGTAGATATGGTGGACTCTCATGGGAAAACTGGTTTAGGGATCTTACTCAATCCATAGGTAGATATGATGTGAGCAGGGTGTGGGCCCCCTGTCCTTCATCTTTGGCAAGGATTTTTCTTTATTTGTTTTAAGATGCTCCGTGGAGTTTCAGGACGTTTGGAGTTGCGCAAAATAGGTCTCTAATATTTGCTCCTTTTCTAGCCCAGAATTCCAGCTGCCAGCATTCTCCCTCCTTATGTAAACCTTGTAAAATAAGAGAGAATAGCCATAAGTATTGTGGCATAAAGTGAAATAACATCCCATAATGCAACACATATCGATATAAAAGCATGATGCAAAATGGACGTATCATCCTGGCATGACGAACTTTTGCAACGGTGCATACTTAGGGAGAACACTTGTACCTTGAATTTTTTTAGTGAGAGATCATCTTATAATGCTACCGTCAATCAAAGCAGAATAAGATGCATAAAGGATAAACATCACATGCAATCAATATAAGTGATATGATATTGCCATCATCATCTTGTGCCTTGGATCTCCATCTCCAAAGCACCGTCATGATCACTGATATGTCCCCAACATATTAATAATTTTTTATTGTTCCATGCTATTATATTATCTGTTTTGGATGTTTATGGGCTTTACTAAACACTTTATATTATTTTTGGGACTAACATATTAACCGGATGCCCAGCCCAATTTGTTGTTTTCTTGCCTATTTCAGTGTTTCGAAGAAAAGGAATATCAAATGGAGTCCAAACGGAATGAAACCTTCGGGAGAGTTATTTTTGGAACGGAAGCAATCCAGGAGACTTGGAGTAGACGTCAGGGAAGCTTCGAGCAAGCCACATGACAGGGAGGCATGCCCTACCCCCCTGGGCGCACCCCCCACTCTCGTGGGCAACTCATGGCTCCCCTGACTGACTTCTTTCGCCTATATATATGTCCATATACCCTAAAAACATCGGGGAGCAGAATAGATCGGGAGTTCCGCCGCCAAAAGCCTTTGCAGCCACCGAAAACCAATCTAGACCCATTCCAGCACCCTGCCGGAGGGGGGAATCCCTCTCCGGTGGCCAGCTTCATCATCCCGGCGCTCTCCATGAGGAGGAGGGAGTAGTTCACCCTCGGGGCTGAGAGTATTTACCAGTAGCTATGTGTTTGATCTCTCTCTCTCTCTCTCTCTCTCTCTCTCTCTCTCTCTCTCTTGTGTTCTTGACTCGGTACGATCTTGATGTATCGCGAGCTTTGCTATTATAGTTGGATCTGATGATGTTTCTCCCCCTCTACTCTCTTGTAATGGATTGAGTTTTCCCTTTGAAGTTATCTTATCGGATTGAGTCTTTAAGGATTTGAGAACACTTGATGTATGTCTCGCATGTGCTTATCTGTGGTGACAATGGGATATCACGTGATCCACTTGATGTATGTTTTGGTGATCAGCTTGTGAGTTCCGTGACCTCGGGAACTTATGCATAGGGGTTGGCACACGTTTTTGTCTTGACTCTCTGGTAGAAACTTTGGGAATTTGTGCTTCAAAGTAGCACCATGTTCTTCATATAGAGAGTCTCTTGAGCTATCACTTTCATATACTAGTGGGAATTTTCATTATAGAACATGGCTTGTATATTCCGATGATGGGCTTCCTCAAACGCCCGAGGTCTTCATGAGCAAGCAAGTTGGATGCACACCCATTTAGTTTCACTTTGAGCTTTCATATACTTATAGCTCTAGTGCATCCGTTTCATGGCAATCCCTACTTACTCACATTGATATCTATTGATGGGCATCTCCATAGCCCGTTGATACGCCTAGTTGATGTGAGCCTATCTTCTCTTTTTAGTCTTCTCCACAACCACCATTCTATTCCACCTATAGTGTTATATCCATGGCTCACGCTCATGTATTGTGTGAGGGTTGAAAATTCTGAAGCACATTAAAAAGTATGAACCAATTGCTCGGCTTGTCATCGGGGTTGTGCATGATGTGAATATTTTGTGTGGTGAAGATGGAGCATAGCCAGACTATATGATTTTGTAGGGATAGCTTTCTTTGGCCTTGTTATTTTGAAAAGACATGATTTCTTTATTAGTGGGATTGAAGTATTATTGTTTTTATGTCAAATGATAGACTATTGCTTTGAATCACTCGTGTCTTAATATTCATGCCATGATTAGATATGTGATCAAGATTATGCTAGGTAGCATTCCACATCAAAAATTATCTTTTTTATCATTTACCTACTCAAGGACGAGCAGGAATTAATCTTGGGGATGCAGATACGTCTCCGTCGTATCTATAATTTTTGATTGTTCCATGCTAATATTCTACAACTTTCATATACTTTTGGCAACTTTTTATATTATTTTTGGGACTAACATATTGATCCAGTGCCCAGTGCCAGTTCCTGTTTGTTGCATG
Organism: Triticum aestivum; assembly: GCF_018294505.1. Classification (NCBI taxonomy): domain Eukaryota; kingdom Viridiplantae; phylum Streptophyta; class Magnoliopsida; order Poales; family Poaceae; genus Triticum; species Triticum aestivum. The sequence goes on from NC_057794.1 coordinate 20,512,598, forward strand.
TTTTATGTTTCGCAGAATATCCATATCAAACGAATCCAAACGGGATAAAAACGAATGGAGAATATTTTTGGAATATTTGGATAATTCCAGAAGAAAAATCCATGCGAGACGGTGCCCTAGGTGGCCACGAGGCAGGGGGCGCGCCCCTAACCCTCGTGGGCCACCCATAAGGCAGTTGATGCCCTTCTTCGGCCGCAAGAAAGATATTTTTTGGTAAAAAAATCACGGCGAAGGTTTCAGGCCAATCGGAGTTATGGATCTCCATATATATATATACAAAACGGTGAAAGGGAAGCAGAAGAGAACGCATAAACAAAGAGAGACAGAGAGACAGATCCAATCTCGGAGGGGCTCTCACCCCTCCCATGCCATGGAGGCCAAGGACCAGAGGGGAAACCCTCTCCCATCTAGGGAGGAGGTCAAGGAAGAAGAAGATGAAGGACCCCCCTCTCCCCTTCTCTTCCGGTGGCACCGGAACGCTGCCGTGGCCATCATCATCATCACCGCGATCTACACCAACACCTCTGCCATCTTCACCAACATCTCCATCACCTTCCCCCATCTATCTACAGCGGTCCACTCTCCCGCAACCTGCTGTACCCTCTACTTGAACATGGTGCTTTATGCTTCATATTATTATCCAATGATGTATTGCCATCCTATGATGTCTGAGTAGATATTTGTTGTCCTATCGGTGGTTGATGAATTGCTAAGATTGATTTAATTTTCTTGCGGTTATGTTGCTTTCCTTTGGTGCCCATCATATGAGTGCGTGCGTGGATCACACCCTAGGGTTAGTTGTATGTTAATAGGACTATGTATTGGAGGGCAAGGGTGACAGAAGCTTCAGCCTAGCATAGAAATTGATGCATACGGGATTGAAGGGGGTCCAATATATCTTAATGCTATGGTTGGGTTTTACCTTAATGAACGTTAGTAGTTGCGGATGATTGCTAATAGTTCCAATCATAAGTGCATAGAATTCCAAGTCAGGGATGACATGCTAGCAATGGCCTCTCGCACATAATACTTGCTATCGGTCTAGTAAAGTAGTCAATTGCTTAGGAACAATTTCGCAACTCCTACCACCACTTTTCCACACTCGCTATATTTACTTTACTGCTCCTTTACTTACAACAGCCCCTACTTTTTATTTACGCTCTCTTTATTATCTTGCAAACCTATCCAACAACACCTACAAGGTACTTCTAGTTTCATACTTGTTCTAGGTAAAGCGAACATCAAGCGTGCGTAGAGTTGTATCGGTGGTCGACAGAACTTGAGGGAATATTTGTTCTACCTTTAGCTCCTCGTTGGGTTCGACACTCTTACTTATCGAAAACTGTTGCGATCCCCTATACTTGTGGGTTATCAAGAGAGTCCTAGTCTTGTTTCCTTTGAAAGGGAATATTCCTTATGCTTTCCTTTTAAGCCGTCCTACCATAGCTTAAGCTGGCCTTCCTTGAACCGCCTACTGGGCCTCTGGGTCTTGTCGCTGCTCTAACCCACTGGCTGGGTCATCAATGAGTCACCTGGCTCGGCCGGGTCATCAGTGAGTGGAGAGATCTAGAGGGTCACTTAGTGAGTCGCCAAGTCAGGGCGGGTCACCAGTGAGTCACCAAGTCCGGCCGGGTCATACCGCAGGGTATATCCCCGACATTAGCCCCAGTTTAATTTGGATTTATTCATGTTAAATGATCCTGAAAATAAACACAAGAACAAATTTGACAGGTTGTGCTTCGGGTTAAAAATTTCTTGTAAGCCGGCACCTGATCATCGTTAAGTCCTTGTCATTTCCTTGTTGATATCTACATGTCCATGATCTCATAGCAAATCTTCTTTGGCAGATATGTTTGAACTTTTGTCAATGCAAAAAATCCAGATACTTCTTTTGAAAAGTCCGGGTCAATAGGCCAGCTTCAGAGTCAATTTGCTGACATTGGTTTCTTGTAGAAAAATATTGTAAGAAATAATCCACTTAAGTCAACTTCCAAAGAGCCAGCTTAGAAAATTTTGGTCCTTGAAATACTCATCTAATATTCAGCCGGCTTGAAGATGCAGAAACTTGCCAATTTATGATTACCAAAACTTCCGGTTTATAAAATAGATGACGCCGAGTCATAATTGTTGCCGACACTGGGTCATGATTGTTGCAAACACCGGGTCATAATGATTAGTGACGCCTGGTCAATCTGGTTTGCTCAAAAACTGAGATTTTGAAAATATTTCTCCTTATATCCGTGTTACCTATAGCCCCCAAGTCTTGAGCAGAGCAAAGTGATGACTTAAGACTTGATTCAATATAAATATTACCACTTTGAAGAAATCCATGTTGTTCATCTCAATCCATGTTGTCCCCCAAGTTTCGGGTTGTCATGCTTGCAGCAACCTGGGACTTGTAATTGCCTGATACCTATAAAATCTTGAATTGTTGACAGGAGCAATTGGTAGCCCCCAAGGGCCGGCTCATTATGATGTGATGAGTCGGGTCTTTCAACGAAGCAAGTAAGAAATGACCTTGCATGAGCCCCCAAGTGTCATGGTGCATGCTTGTAGCGACATGAGACTTGCATATTTGATGTAATCTCAATTTGAATTATGTAGCCCCAAGTGCCTGGTCATAAGCCTGCAGCGACTCGGGACTATTCCTTACATTGTAGAATAAATCATATCTATTTATAATATAATAGCCATTGCGCTAAAGCGGCTTTGAAAACCTTATCTGTTGACAAGTAAATCCGGTGTTTTAATACCCTGCGGCTCTTGGCCGATGGCGATTTAATACGCCTCCATTGTAAGCCAGAATTTTTATGACCCGACGACTTATAGCCTTTGAGAAAATCCAGAACGGATAATCATTTTGAAGCATCAATTTTAATGAAGAGCTTGGACTTAAGCATTTATATAAGTCATAGTTCTGCAAATCCTGCATAGAGATTAAACAACATACGCCCTGGCGACTTTAACGTCAAAAGCCAGGGCAATAATCCAATGATTGATATGCGCATGATTCCAACAGCGTAATTCAAAATATACTGGCGGCTTAAAATCCATAGCCAGGGCCTGTGCAGTAAGGGTGATAACCCAAAACTTAGAAGCCAAACCTTCCAAGTATTAATATTGTCATATGCTGGTGACTTGTCGTCGAAAGGCAGGCCGGGTTAATAGAAAGCACATATATATGCTTCATATATGAGCAAAAAGTCTCAAGACAAACCCAAAAAACTGTTTTCAAAAACTTAAGTCAAACAGAGAGAGAAATTTGAGGCTTCTGATTCAAATACGATCAATATACCGGACCAAAGGGGTTAATCTAGGATCTGAATATGATCATGTAGCCCCCTGAGGGAGTCCTAGATTAGGGGTTCTCCGGACAGCCGGACTATATCCTTTGGCCGGACTGTTGGACTATGAAGATACGAGATTGAAGACTTCGTCCCGTGTCCGGATGGGACTCTACTTGGCGTGGAAGGCAAGCTAGGCAATACGAATATGTATATCTCCTCCTTTGTAACCGACCTTGTGTAACCCTAGCCCCTTCCGGTGTCTATATAAACCGGAGGGTTTTAGTCCGTAGGACAACATACAATCATACCATAGGCTAGCTTCTAGGGTTTAGCCTCTTCGATCTCGTGGTAGATCAACTCTTGTACTACCCATATTATCAAGAATAATCAAGCAGGACGTAGGGTTTTACCTCCATCAAGAAGGCCCGAACCTGGGTAAAACATCGTGTCCCCTGCCTCCTGTTACCACCTGCCTTAGATGCAGAGTTCGGGACTCCCTACCCGAGATCCGCCGGTTTTGACACCGACATTGGTGCTTTCATTGAGAGTTCCTCTGTGTCGTCGCCATTAGCCTTGATGGCTCCTTCGATCATCAATAGCGATGCAGTCTAGGGTGAGACTTTTCTCCCGAGACAAATCTTTGTTTTCGGCGGCTTCGCACTGTGGGCCAACTCGCTTGGCCATCAGGAGCAGATCGGGAGTAACGCCCCTGGCCACCAGGTCAGGTTTGGAAGCTTAAACTACACGGCTGATATCCACGGAGACTTGATCTTTGACGGATTCGAGCCCCTGCCTAGTGCGCCGCACGGTCACGATGAGCATGATTTAGCTCTGCCATTGGGCAGTATTCGGGAGATCACACCGGCAACCGCTCCAACCCTCAATTCGGAGCAAGTTACGCCAATCATGGACGGGTGGATGGACCCCGCCACGGAGGCCGTAAACTCAGCGGCGATTGAGCCGAGTATCGACCTTACCCCTCACAAGAGCCGTGATGCCAAGCTGCCGGATTCTTCCCCGGCCACGGACTCCGAACCGCCTGCACCCGTGCCTATCGAATCCGACTGGGCGCCGATCATGGAGTTTACCTCCGCGGATATCTTTCAGCACTCGCCCTTCGGCGACATACTGAACTCGTTAAGGTCTCTCTCCTTGTCAAGAGAGTCTTGGCCGAACTATGTTCGGCAGGATTGGGATGCAGATGACGAAGAAATTCGCCACCCACCCACCACCCACTTAGTAGCCATTGTCGACAATTTGACCGACATGCTTGACTTCGACTCCGAAGACATCGACGGTATGGACGACGATGCGGGAGACGAAGAGGAACCACTGCCGACGGGGCACTATACAGCCACCTCATCATATGATATATACATGGTGGACACACCCAAAGAAGGCAATGGCGACGAGACAGCAGAGGATGACCCCTCCAAGAAGAAACCCAAGAGCCGACGTCAGCGGCGCAGCTCTAAGTCTCGCCAAAGCAAAAGCGGTGACACTGGCACATGAGATAATAGCACTCCGGACAGTGCCGAAGACGACAACAATCCCCTCCAGCAAGATTTAGAGCAGGAGGATAGAGAAGCCAACCCTCCCGAGAGAGGGGCAGATGGAGAGGCGGAGGATGATAATTACATGCCCCCTCCAAAGACGAGGCAAGCCTCGATGACGACGAATTTGTCGTGCCGGAGGATCCCGCCGAACAAGAGCGCTTCAAGCGCATGCTTATAGCCACGACAAATAGCCTCAAGAAAAAGCAGCAGCTTCAAGCTGATCAAGATTTGCTAGCCGACAGATGGACTGAAGTCCTTGCGGCCGAGGAATATGAACTCGAACGCCCCTCCAAGAGTTACCCGAAGCGCGGGTTGCTACCCCGCCTGGAGGAGGAAGCATTAAAACCTACATCCCCAGCGTATGACGCGGCTGATCGGCCACCTCGTGGCCGCGACAGAGAGGCATTTCAGCCAAAAGCTCAGCCCGCACCCGGACGCCACTCAAATAAAAATGTCAAGGCATGGGCAGACACGCTAGACCTGCAAGACGTATTGGAGGACAAAGCAAAACATGCAAGATCGATCTACGGATCACGAGGGTGCGCCACCACGCGGGACGATAACCGTCACGCTGGATACAGCAAAAGTAAATCCGGCCGGGCCGAACACAACGGACAAGACTCATTTGAGCTGCGTCGCGACATAGCCCAGTACAGAGGCTTCGCACACCCCCTATGCTTCACAGACGAAGTAATGGATCATCAAATCCCAGAGGGTTTCAAACCTGTAAATATAGAATCATACGACGGCACAACAGATCCTGCGGTATGGATCGAGGACTTCCTCCAGCACATCCACATGGCCCGCGGTGACGATCTACGCGCCATCAAATACCTCCCACTTAAACACAAAGGACCAGCTCGACGTTGGCTCAACAGCCTGCCAGCAGAATCCATTGGCTGTTGGGAAGATCTGGAAGCCGCATTCCTCAACAACTTCTAGGGCACTTATGTGCGACCACCAGATGCCGATGACTTGAGCCACATAATTCAGCAACCAGAGGAATCGGCCAAGCAATTCTGGACACGGTTCCTGACAAAGAAGAATCAAATCGTCGACTGTCCGGATGCAGAGGCCCTAGCAGATTTTAAGCACAACATCCGCGATGAGTGGCTCGCCCGACACCTTGGCCAGGAAAAGCCGAAATCTATGGCAGCCCTCACGATACTCATGACCCGCTTTTGCGCGGGAGAAGATAGCTGGCTGGCTCGCAGCAATAATATATCAAAGAACCATGGTACTTCAGATACCAAGGATGGCAATGGCAGGTCACGTCGCAACAAACAAAAGCGCCTCATCAACACGACAATATCGAGTATACGGCAGTCAATGCCAGATTCAAAGGCTCTAAACCCGGTCAGCGGAAAAAGTCATTCAAAAGAAGCACTCCGGGCCTGTCCAGTTTAGACCGTATACTCGATCGCTCGTGTCAAATACACGGCGCCCCCGACAAGCCAGCCAACCACACCAACAGGGATTGTTGGGTGTTCAAGCAGGCCGGCAAGTTAAATGCCGAAAACAAAGTTAAGGGGTTGCATAGCGATGACGAGGAGGACCCCCAGCCGCCGAACACCGGAGGACAGAAGAGGTTCCCCCCACAAGTGCGGACGGTGAACATGATATACGCAACCCACATCCCCAAGAGGGAGCGGAAGCGTGCGTTAAGGGACGTACATGCGTTGGAGCCAGTCGCCCCAAAGTTCAACCCATGGTCCTCTTGTCTGATCACCTTCGATCGCAGGGACCACCCCACTAGTATCTGTCATGGCGGATTCGCCGCACTGGTCCTGGACCCAATCATTGACAGATTTCAACTGACTAGAGTCCTTATGGACGGTGGCAGCAGCCGGAACCTGCTTTATCAGGACACCGTGCGCAAAATGGGTATAGACCCCTTGTAACGCCCCGAGACCGATGTGCCACGTGTCTGCCAGTTATTCGCTGTCGTTGTCATGTCATTCACTTGCGTGTTGCATCTTGCCATGTCATCATGTGCATTGCATCATCATGTTTTCAAAACTTGCATCCGTCCCGGTCTCCTCGTTCCGTCCGTTGTCCGTTCTGAGCCCAGACACACTTGCACGCGCCCGCGGCACGTCTGAAATAGTATTTTATAAGTGGCCGGAAAATGTTCTCGGAATGGCATGAGAGTTGAAGTGTGGTCTTATTATAGTGTAGATAGACCTCCTGTCAAGTTTCATCGCATTCGGAGATCGTTTGATGCCCCAACGGATAACTATAGCGGCAATATAGTCGGTCTAACGTCTGACGTTTTCGGTCTCCAGAAACAATCGCCGGGCCTCCCTCTCTTCTCTTGTCTAAGTTCGAGACCATCTACACAGCCCACTACCTACCGCCAGGTCCAACCTAACCTCTCGCGTCAGCCCGCGCCCCTCCTCGCGCGCGTCCGAAAATTGTCCCGGACCCGACCCGGGCAGTCGTCACCGTTGTGTCCAGATCATTCCCAAACATCTACAAAATATCACTGTTTTCTTAATTGGGCTCCCTACCTATTTTTCTCGGACCGTCTGATTTCAATCGGAGGGACTAGATCATCCCTCTCCTTTCATCTACATGCTATAAATAGCCCCTAACCCTAAATTCTAGGACTTTTGTCCCCTCTAACCGCCGCCACCTATAGCCTCCCTCATCCACCTTGGGATCCTCCCAGATCCGATCCACTAGCCCCCTTGTTCTGCAAACCAGCGTCAGCCTCTGCTTCCCTTCGATTTCAGTCAGCGGCCAACCCATCGATCCGCCGCCTCCCTCGAGCTCCAACAGGACAGCACCCCTGGATCCCCTGCCCGAGCTCCTCCTCACGCGCCCGTCTCCTCGGCTGATCTGCCTCGCCACCGAAGCTTCTTCGCCCGAGCACCCATGGAGAGGGCCTCCTGGGCCACCTCTTGCGGCTCCACCTCAAGGTCCCAGCTCTGCTGGACCCGCCATCGTCTTCTACCCAACAGGTCGCTGTCACCTCGCCTCCTCTTCCTGTCCTCCTGTTCATCTTCCCCTCCATCTATCATCTCTCCTTTTCACTCTGACCAGGAGACAACCAGGAGCCTCCATGGATGCCTGAGCCCCTTGCCGAGCTACTCAAGTCCCGCAGCGGCCTTGACTCCTCTACTCCGGCCGTCATCGCCGAAACGCGCCACCACAGGGCCGCAGCCGAACCCCATGGCGCCCGTTGTCGGCGACTCCGAGCGCGCCCGAGCTGCTCTTCCTCCCGCTGGCCTCCTCTGCGCGCCAACTCTATCGCCATCGTCCGAGTTCCTCGCCGTCAGCCTCTACCTACCCTGCTGCAAGCAGCAGTTCGGGATCGAGCCGTGCTTGACCACCGTGCCTCCAGCTAACCCTCGAGCGAGGGCCTCGAGCAAGGGAACCTCTCCGCCGCCTCAACCTTGACCCCCGCCCAGATTTCGTGCCGCTCTGCCACCACGACACCGGCCCCTGCCCATCGGAGCTGCATCTCCCTGTGCCCGCAACCGCGCCGCGGCAGCTCTGCTTCTTGTCGAGAAAGAGGACGCCCGCTCTGCTCGAGCATTGACCGCGCCCCGCTCAAGCGCTACGCGCCAGGCAGGCAGCGAGGCCGTCCCTCCACCTCGTTCGATCCAGCCTGCCAGCCGCCTCCTTTGACTGGGCCGAAGCCCATGGTGAGGCCACCCACTGTTTTTTTCCTTCTGATGGGCTAACAGTTTCGGCCCGTGTCTGTTTTTCTTCTATCAGCGATTTTTCCTATTTATCCAGAAAACTGCCAGTTTATAGTTTAGTCCCTAGACAACATGCATGTAATTACTCATGAATCGTGCGTCGGAATTAAATAAACTTTATATGTAAAATGGCTAGGATTTTGTCTAGTTTAATAATATGCAACTTTCACCCATGTTTAAAATGTCTAAAATGTTGTTTAGTTAAATTTGCTCCTATGCCATGTTAAAATGCTTTAATTCATACCTAAATAACCGTAACTCGGATTGTAATAAACTTTATATGTAAATGGGATAGAATTTTGCCTAGTTTAACATGGGGGCATCATCTTGCATGTTTAATAACTATAAAATATGGTTTAGGGCAGAACAGTACCAAACTTAATATATGCATATGAGGTTTTTCCGGAATTGTTGTTTGTTGTTTCCGGCCTCATTTAAACTTGCCTAGATTAGATAGTTTCATCTTGCTTCACCTCTTGCCATGCTAACAACATTTAATATTGTTGGGTACATAAACGAGAGAGAACTAAATAAGTCACGTGGTGTTCCGTCAATATGCAAATCGTTGCATATTTGAGCTCCACTTAATTTGTAGGATTGTTTGTGCACTTTGCCATGCCATGCTTCATTAAACCGGACATGCATCATACTCGATTGTGCATCATGCCATGTTGATGTGTTGGTTGTTTACTATGTTGTTTGCTTCTTTCTGGTGTTGCTTCTTCGGGTTGGTTCCGATAATGTCGTGTTGTGAGGATTCGTTCAACTACGTCTGTTTGTCTTCTTCATGGACTCGTTCTTCTTCCTTGCGTGATCTCAGGCAAGATGACCATACCCTCGAAATCACTTCTATCTTTGCTTCCTTAGATGCTCGCTCTTTTGCTATGCCTATGCTACGATACCTACCACTTGCTTATCATGCCTCCCATATTGTTGAACCAAGCCTCTAACCCACCTTGTCCTAGCAAACCCTTGTTTGGCTATGTTACCGCTTTGCTCAGCCCCTCTTATAGCGTTGTTAGTTGTAGGTGAAGATTGAAGTTTGTTCCCTGTTGGAACATGGAGATGTTGTTCCTTGTTGGAACATGTTTACTTGTTGGGATATCACAATATATCTTATTTAATTAACGCATCTATATACTTGGTAAAGGGTGGAAGGCTCGGCCTTATGCCTGGTGTTTTGTTCCACTCTTGCCGCCCTAGTTTCCGTCATATCGGTGTTATGTTCCCGGATTTTGCGTTCCTTACGCGGTTGGGTAATAATGGGAACCCCTTGACAGTTCGCCTTGAGTAAAACTCTTCCAGCAATGCCCAACATTGGTTTTACCATTTGCCACCTAGCCTTTCTTTTCCCTTGGGTTAGGCCAGCCCAAGGGTCATCTTTATTTTAAACCCCCGGGCCAGTGCTCCTCTGAGTGTTGGTCCAACCCAGAGCACCGTGCAGGGCCATCCCTTGGCAACTTGGGTTATGTCGGCTCCTGTACGCTTAGCTTATCCGGTGTGCCCTGAGAACGAGATATGTGCAGCTCCTATCGGGATTTGTCGGCACAGCGGGTGGTCTTGTTGGACTTGTTTTACCATTGTCGAGGATGTCTTGTAGAACCGGGATACCGAGTCTAATTGGAATGTCTCGGGAGGAGGTCTATTCCTTCGTTGACCGTGAGAGCTTGTGATGGGCTAAGTTGGGACACCCCTATAGGGATTTGAACTTTCGAAAGCCGTGCCCACGGTTATGGGCAGATGGGAATTTGTTAATGTCCGGTTGTAGAAAACCTAAAGTTGACCTTAATTAAAATATATCAACCGCGTGTGTAACCGTGATGGTCTCTTTCCGGCGGAGTCCGGGAAGTGAACACGTTGTTGGAGTTATGCTTGACGTAGGTTGCTCTAGGATCACTTCTTGATCATACTTTTATCGACCGTGCTTTGCCTTCTCTTCTCGCTCTCATTTGCGCATGTTAGCCACCATATATGCTAGTCGCTTGCTGCAGCTCCACCTCATACCTTTACCTTACCCATAAGCTTAAATAGTCTTGATCGCGAGGGTGCGAGATTGCTGAGTCCCCGTGACTCACAGATACTTCCAAAACTAGCTGGCAGGTGCCGATTAGTCCGTACAGATGACGCAACCCAACTCAGGAGGAGCTCGATGAAGATCTTGTCCTTTGTGTTGTTTCGTTCTAGTTGATCAGTAGTGGAGCCCAGTTGGGGTCGATCGGGGACCTTTGTCGCATTTGGGGTTCTTCTTTTATTTTGGTTCCATAGTCGGACCTTGATTGTATCTGGTTGATGTAATGCTTTATTCATGTATTGTGTGAAGTGGTGATTGTAAGCCAACTAAGTATCTCTTTCCCTTATGTATTACATGGGTTTTGTGAAGATTACCTCACTTGCGACATTGCTTTCAATGCGGTTATGCCTCTAAGTCATGCTTCGACACGTGGGAGATATAGCCGCATCGAGGGCGTTACACCCCTCAAGGATCAAACCCACAAAAACGACCTTCAAAGGCGTCATAATAGGTGTAGAGGCCCATTTCATAGGCTCAGTCACACTGGAAGTGGTCTTCGGATCCCCGGATAACTTCCGAAGCGAGGAGTTAATCTTCGATATAGTCTCGTTCCGCAGTTGCTATCATGCACTGCTCGAGCGAACTGCATTCGCGAGATTCAACGTAGTACCGCACTATGCATATCTTAAGCTCAAGATGCCAGGACCACGGGGGTCATCACAGTCAATGGAAACACAGAGCGCTCTCTCCGTACGGAGGAGCACACTGCAGCCCTCGCAGCAGAAGCGCAAAGCAGCCTCTTAAGGCAATCCACCAGTTCGGCGATTCAAGACCCGGACACCTTCAAGTGCGCCCAGAGTAATCGGCAACAAGACCGCCTGGCATGTTCCGAGCTCGCATAGCAATGCGGCCCCCACCCCAGTACCAGCCAAACTGCGAAATTCGTGCAGGTGTACATAATTACGCATTAAAAATACCATGGGCATAGGTGGGGAGGGGGGCACGACTACGGCATGCCCCAAGACGCGGCTCAACTACACTAGGCGCTTCCCGCTTTGTTATTTTTGTCTCTTTCAGGACTTTAATCTCTGGAAACCCCGTCCGGCAGTACGGTTGCCGGACACACGATGCAACAACCAAGGAGGCAGAAAGCTACGTCGCACCACGGAACTCCCAGGTGGTCTCTGACAATGACTGAAATACCTGCTTTAAAGACCATTTCTCAGCTTGCCCTTGTAGGGGACATGTCAAATAGTCATACTTTTTGCTTATCGCACTACTTGTATCATTTTGCTTCGACGCACCTTTTTGAATAAACAATGCATAGCACTAGACTATTACCGCATTCTCTATTCTTCCTTATATATTCTGCACACCACTTCGGCACTGCACGCTCAACAGAAGCGCACTGCATCATTTTGACGACGAGCACTGCAATAGAGACTAGTGAACTTCTCGTCGGAAAAAACTGCACGCGTTATTTTTTCGGTACTGTTTTCGCTCTAATTTTTTAACCGTTTATCGGAATGAGGCGTGTAATATACCATTGAAAAGCTATGGATTAGGCGCAACTTCGACATGTTGAACACTTTTCGAGATTCCACACGGTTTAAGAGCAGTTTTGAAAATAGTGCGGCGGATGACGAGTGGCAGCAAGCGTTTTTTCGTGTTTTTTCTAAACCGCTTGTTGGAATGAAGCAAATGATACGCCGTTGGATAGATATCGTCGAGGCACATCTTTTTCATATATAAATCTTTCTCTAATTCATTACGGTTTAAGAGCAGTTTCAAATTTACTAAATCGCGGAACTCTGTTTTTCAATTTTTTTCAAATTTTCGGTATTGTTTTTGCTCCAGTTTTCTAACCATTTGTCGAAACGAGACATATGATACGCCGTTGGAAAGCTACAGACAAGGCGCAACCTTCATATGTTGAAATGGTTTTGAGATTCCTTACGGATTTTAGTTAATTTTGAAAATCGTGCGGCTGACTTCGAGAGGCAGCGGCTGTTTTTTCACGAAATATTTACGAACGGCTGGTCAGAATAATTCAAATCATACGCTGTTGGAAAGATATCGACGAGACGCAACTTTTTCATGTAGAACACTCTCTCTAATACCTTACGGTTTAAGAGCAGTTTCAAATTTACCGACAAGCGGACACTCTGTTCTTCGCGAGACCAAAATCGTCATATTTACTGCATCGGATAGAAGAACGCACTGCTTCAGACGAAATACCGCACTTCATTAGATGGTCAAGGGCACTGCATGGTTTCTTTTTGTTTAGACGTATTTTTTCTCGGACGGGGAAAGAAGAACGCACTGCTTCAGACGGAATACCGCACGTCATTAGATGGGCAAGTGCACTGCATGGTTTTTTTTGTGGGACGTAAAATTTTCCAAACGTGGTGGAGTGCACTTCGTGTCGAGCGTTGGTACCGCAGGGACGAGGTGAGTGCACTGCATCAATTTTTCTTTTTCCAATATTCTTTCTACTGCACACAACAACAGAGTGAGCTGCATTAAAAAAATCAACTTTTCCAATTTGTTTTTGCACTCGGCAACATAGTGAACCACTGGGAGAGAGAAGATCACTGCGGCAATGAAACAAGTGAGCTGCACCTAAACAATTTTATTGTTGTTTTCTTCAAAGAATGTTTCTGAGAGAGCTGCGATCTATACATATCTGGACTACGAGCCAGGGCAAACGAACTACAGTGATCCTCTTTTTAATCCATAGTACAAACACACAAATTACAATGACGAGGAATTACTACAACAACAAAAAAAGAACTCCACTTTTTTGCACAAACCGAGCTGCACTGGAGTGGCACCAGGAACTGCAACACGCCATGTAGAGCACCTCCTCTCTCACTCCAGCGATCTTCAAAGGACAGCGTGGCCAACCACACAGAGAGCGGCCACTGGCACATCCACGGCACCGCACCAAGATCATAGGCGAACTGCAGACAAGCAAAATCTTCAGAAAAAGAAGGTCCCAAAGTGCAATAGAACGACGGTGAAGCACTGCACCACAGCGTGGGGAACCAAGCGAACTGCAAGCCGGCGGCGCCCTATCCTCAACTAAATGCCGGTGATGGGAGACAAGATTGAGATGCCCATGGCGGCACCTGCGGGCATAAGGGAGATGAAGTTGCAGCCCACCACCACCACACCCCCAGCGGTCGAAGTCCAGCGGGCCGCGCGTGGCATGGTGCGCAGGCCTGGTCGCCCGGATCCAGGGGCGCGTGGTCAGGAGGGGCAGCATGAGATGGACGGCGATGGAGGATGGTGGTCGGGGTCAACACGAGATGCACTGAAACGCATGCACTCACCGAACGCACTTCACGCACGAGCGCCACCGAGCTGCACTGCCACCGAGCTGCACCACGAGTGCCACCGAACTGCAGAGAGTCCTCTCGCCGAGGAGCCACCGGAGGCATGAGCGACCTGGACCCATCAGCCGTCAAGTCCAGGATGGGGAGGAGGCCGGACGGGGGAGCTGCCCCGGCCGCAGCGGCGGGGGTCCAGGCGGGACGCGATGGAGGCGGATCCCACCGGATCCAGCACAAGGAGAGGTTGCTGTGGAGGGGCGATCGCCATGGATGGGGAGGAGGCAGTGGTGCTGGCCGGAAGGGGCGGACCGGAGGGGCTGGATCCAGCGGCGAGGCGTCGCGGGTGTCCGACGGGGCATGGATCCGGCGCGGCGGGGTGGTGGGGCGGGGATCCGACGGCGCGGGGTTGGAAGGGGAGAAAGTCGGGGGTGGTGGAGCCGTGGCGCGGCAGGGCTCGCCGGGGTGGGCGCGGTGGAGGAAGGTGGGGGCGAGGCAGGGGAAAGGTGGGAGAAGGTGAGGTGGTGCTCTGGCGGCGGCGGCGTCGATAGAAGGTGGAGGGAGGTGGGGGTTTGGATCGGTGGAAGAGGGAGGTGGGTGTCGTGCGGGAGCTGGGGGTGGGCTTTGTTAGTGGCAGTGGGGTGGTTCGGTTCGCGGTGCGGTACGGAGAGAGGTGTTAGCAGAATAAGCGATTCGGTGTGCAGAATAAGACTCTTAAGGGTGTTATCATAATAGATCCACCCTATATATATATATATATATATATATATATATATATATGTTCATTTATGACATTCAGCACCCGTACACTCTGGTAAGGCCAATACGCCAGGGGCTTTAGCATACCCCATAATATGGAGTGAGAAGTCCGAACACTTTCGACAGTGGGGCACCCCGAACTTATAGCATTATATGCATCAGCTCCGAATCATGTCTTGGGTCAATAGTTGAGTTTGCCCGGCTCCCATGTTTTGGTACCTTACGTTCCGCTATATCGGCTAAGGTAGCACTGGGAGAACTCCTGCGATTGTGTCGTGGTTCAGCTAGGCTAAGCACCTCAGTAGAGAAAGCTAAAACTGACTGTCATGATAAGGCGAGAGCTGGTCGCTGTTCGAGAGGTATCGAGTCCCTAAGGACTTATGCCGCTTAGAGCGAGGAGTTGGCTTTGTCCGGCTTAAGGGGTGCATAGCACCCTGAATTCGGCCTTCCGAATACTAGGGGCTTCGCCAAAATTTAAAATTGTAGAATTCTATGGCTAAGTGAGAGTGATAAAGCAATATAGTCCGGTTGCCTCGTTCGTTGTGCTGAGCACATCCCCCGAAGGACCCAACAATGGGAAAAAGAGTGCTCAGGTTTATCCCGAACACCCCAGCACTCGTGGCATGGGGGCAGAAGCCGACGACTGGCCATCTCTCAGATATGATAAACAACCGCACAGAAGGTAATATTTTAAATTCAAATAAGTGTTGCATAGCGCATATGAACAAGTTTTCATAATACAGGATCACCCGAGCAAGTTTATTCAAAAATTACATCCTTTGCACACTCGTCCGCCACTTGACGGGCACCCTTCAGGACACCCTCATAATACATCTCAGGGTGGCGATGCTCCTTGCCCTACGGTGGCCCCTCCTTCACCAGCTTCTCCGCGTCCATCTTGGCCCAGTGCACCTTCGCACGGGCAAAGGCCCGGCGTGCACCTTCGATGCAGACGGACCGCTTTATGGCCTGCAGCCATGGGCAGGCATGCACAAGCCGCCTCACCAGGCCAAAGTAGCTGTGGGGAAGGGAGTCGCCAGGCCACATCCGGACTATAAGGCCCCTCATGGCCTGTTCGGCCGCCTTGTGCAGCTCGACCAGTTGCTTCAGCTGGTCGCTCATACACATCGGGTGTTCGGTCCCAGTATACTGAGACCAGAAAAGCTTCTCTGTCGAGCTTCCCTCCTCGGCCTGGTAAAACTTCGAGGCATCCGACACGCTACGGGGCAAATCTGCGAATGCTCCTGGAGAGCTCTCGACTCGGGTAAGTAACAAGTAATTTACTTTCACATGCTTGCTTTGCATATTGAATGCCTTACCCGCCGCTATCCTCCTCATTGCCCCAATCTCCTGGAGGGCCTTTTGGGCATCAGCCTTCGCATTCTTTGTGCTCTCGAGGGCCGCGGCAAGCTCGGACTCTCGCGTCTTCGAGTCAAGCTCCAAAGCCTCGTGCTTCTTCACGAGAGCCTGGAGCTCTTGTTGCACCTCGCCCACCTGTGCCTCTTGCTTTTCCCGCTCGGTGCGCTCCTTGGCCGCTTTGTCTTCGGCCTCAGACAACGCTTGCTTCAGGGTCGCCACTTCGGTCGTGGCCCCTGGCACATTCATGATGATCCTATCATTTCGCAACCACATTCTCTTTTATATATAGACAAGGTATTACTTACCTTTGTTCTCCTCGAGCTGCCTCTTGTCAATGCCGAGCTCTTTCTCGGACCCCTCGAGGTCCTGCTTCAGTGCGGCGACCTCCGTAGTCAGTGCGGCAGAGGTCAGTAGTGAAGCCTGCGTACGCATACAGACATACTTATATTAGACTCCTGCAGATATTATTGATCCTCTATTTGGCTTTTCTTTGAACACGAAACAGAGCATCAGGGGCTACTGTCTATGCGGTAATATTTTTCCTATATTTTAAATACTTACCTCAAAGCCTGTGAGAAGGTTGGTACAGGCTTTAGTCAGTCCGCTCTAGGCGGACTGAACCTTCTTGATCACCGCACTCATAATAGTGCGGTGCTCTTCATCGATGGAAGCGCCACTAAGCGCTCCCAACAGTTCGTCCGGTGCCTCTAGATGGACAAAGGTCACCGGCACGGACGGCTTGCCCCTCTTGGAAGAGGGCCGCCTGCCCGAGTCCGGAACCACTGGAGGTTCCAGTGCAGTGTCCGGCTGCGGGCTGAACTTGGAGCCCTTGGGAGCCTTGCTCCCTTTGCTCCTGGAGTCCGGAAGGTCGCCTTGAGGCACCTCTGGGACTGTCTCCCCCCGGCTCGGTGCCCATTGAGACAGTACCTCGGCATTGTCCGCAGGGCAAGGAGAGGTGGTGGTTGGAAGTGTATCACTATCCATGTCCGACGAGTCCAAGGAACCGTCCGACGATGATACGTCGATACGAGCTTAGGGCGGACTGCATAATCATATTCGACGTTAGGAGAAGCAGTGCAACAAAAGTATGCTATGAGTTACTCTGGTATCCGAATACTTACGACTCCGCCAGGGACTGGGCCCTAAGCAGCCATTCATCTTCGCCGTCGGCGGCGGTGGTGGAACAGTCCGGAAGGAGAGTCCTTCCCTTCTTGGACCCTTCGGCCTCCCCGGTTGGGGCGGCCTTCCTTTTCTTGTCTCCCCCGGCTGGAGGGGGAGATTCTTCATCTTCTTTCTCCTTGTTTTCATGGGAGGAGTGTGTCTCCGAGTTATGGGACGATGAGTCTGATACCACCTAGCACCGGGAACTCTTTCGGGTTCCCTTGGCCTTCTTCTTGGTCCTATGCGGCACCTCATAAGGAGCCGGAGTCCTCATCTCCGTCATGAGAGCGTCCGCAGGGTCTTCAGGCAGAGGGGTCGGACAGTTGATCTGCACCGATGTCTCCATCCAGTCCTGTCAAAGGCATGGGAGCTCAGACCCTGCGCATGGTTAAACTATGGGAAATAAACACCTTATCAGATGACAGAACTTACCGGATTCGCAGAACGCTTTGCGCTTAGCCCGCTATCCTCGGTAAGAGAAGGAGGGACCTCGGTGCCCTTGAACAACACCCTCCAAGACGTCTTTATGCGTCGTGTCGAAGCGCTCGCTTAGAGTCTGGTGCCGGGCCGGGTCGAACTCCCATAAGTTGAAATCCCGTTGTTAACACGGGAGGATCCGGCGGAAGAGCATGACCTGGATTATGTTGACAAGCTTAAGTTTCTTGCTTGTCATGTTTCGGATACACTTTTGGAGTCCGTCCATATCCACCGATGAACCCCAGGACAGGACCGTCTCCTTCCAGGAAGTGAGCCGCATGGGGATTCCAGATCAAAACTCGGGGCCGCCACCCAGTTGGTGTCGCGCGGCTCGGTGATGTAGAACCACCCCGATTGCCACCCCTTTATGGTCTCCGTGAAGGAGCCCTCGAGCCATATAACATTGGGCATTTTTCCCACCATGGCACCACCGCATTCCGCTTGTTGGCTGCCCACCACCTTCGGCTTGATATTGAAGGTCTTTAGCCACAGGCTGAAGTGGGGCCGAATGCGGAGGAAAGCCTCGCACACGACGATGAACGCTGAGATGTTGAGGATGAAATTTGGGGCCAGATCATGAAAGTCCAGCCCATAATAGAACATGAGGCCACGGACGAATGGATGGAGAGGAAACCCTAGTCCGCGGACGAAGTGGGGGAGGAAAACCACCCTTTCGTGAAGTTCCGGGGTAGGGATGACCTGCCCCGCGGCTGGCATCCAGTGCGCGATATCCGCGGCTAAGTATCCGGCTCCACGTAGCTTTTTGATGTGTCCCTCCGTGACGGAGGAGGCCATCCACTTGCCTCCCGCTCCGGACATGTTTGGGGAGAGTTGAGGAGAAGGATGTGGACTTGGGCGTTGGAGCTTGAGAGCGCGAGAATGGATGAGCAAGGATGAAGAAGGCGTGGGTAGAAAAAGGTGAGATCTTATCCCTTTATAAGGGCAGACTAAACTATGCGCCCCCACTAGCCTGGTAAAACTCGCTTATCCCCCAAGCGCCGTAATTGATGGCACGGTTGGGTTACCCACGTCCGTATTGATGAGGATACCGTAATAAGGGGAACATGATCTCTGCTTTGACAAGACGTGTCAAGAAACCAACTCGCGTTATGGGCGGGGCTGGTTAAAGAAAAATGGTTTGAATAATTACCGGGCCATGGCGTGATTTCATGCTGCCAAAACGTGACAGCAGATTAGATTTGTGGAAATATTAATCTCTCTACCACTAGTGCAGAACAGGGCAATAGCACCGGTTCGCAAGGCCCTTTAGTGCCGGTTCCATAACCAGCACTAAAGTGTGGGCACTAAAGGCCCCCCCTTTAGTACCGGTTCAGCACGAACCGATGCCTAAGGGCAAACACGTGGCACGAGCCAGCTCCGTGGGCGCATAGGACATTAGTACCGGTTGGTAAAACCAACCGGTACTAAATGTTTTGGTGTGTTTTGTTTTTTTACTTTAATTATGTGTTTTCAATTTAATTTAGTGATTGTTTTACATTATAATGAGTTGTTAAATCATTAGGTTATTAGTTTGACTGGATGCGTGTAGATCCTAGCTAAGTCATCAAGTATATGTCATATCCATATTATATATACTTGATCACCTACTTAAGTGATCGAGGTAATATCTACGAATATGGCATATATATACTTGATCACTTAGCTAGAATCCATCCAGTTGAAACTAATATGCAATTTCTTTCATAAATGATATAATAACTCATCATCATCATCATCATATTAATTAATATAAAAACTCTTGCATCATATATATCATCACCAACGGTTTTCATAGCAAAGATATCATCGAGTTCAACATGGTAACGATATTATAAGCGTTCATAACACCACAAAAGAAAATCACTATTTGAGATTAAGTTCAGGACGAAGAACACGGACTTGAGAGGACAAGTACTAAGAGCATGAACTAGCTAATTAATCACTCCCGCTGCTCTCTCTCAGGTAAAATAGCATAGAACATGTATACCTTTACTGATTCATCATATTGGAGCATGCAGATGAACCTGTCTCCTAATCATGGGTTGCGCTTCTGATTGCTGCCCCCTAGTACTTCTCTATGATCGTTCACAATTTTGCTCCAGTCTTTTACTATTAAGCATTCCTCGCTATTAGAAATCTTGAATGCACTAAAGTGCATTGTAGGATATCTTGGCCGTAAGCTAACAATATTCATGGTACCTTTAGTCTCGATCCAATCAGGCACAACATTCATCGGCAGTCCCTGTTGAAGAACATCGTATAGCAACATACTTAGCAATGAATTTAGCTTTAAAAAATAATGTATGCAAAAGATGCACTGAGAAGAAATAGTAGAAATCTTACCATCTTTCCTAAATATATGTGACCGTAGTTCAGTACGAACACTATTAGTCGCACGTTTTGAGTACTAACATTTCTAAGTGCAGGAAAGAAATTTGTCTTGACAGCATCAAGATCCTCAAGCCATGAAACATAATGACTTGTCTCCTCGCAGTTTAGTTCAGCCCCGGGACAGTGGATGGTCCTGTCTACCAAGCGCCGGACATGTTTGCTTGACTGGAAGTAAGCTGTCAATATTAATTGAGATCTATTAATTATTCAACTGGTTCAAATAATCTCATATTGAAGACATAAATATGGTTGAGAAACTTACATAATGGTAGAACTGGAGGCGTCTGCACATCGACCCAGATGTCTCTATTATCTTCAATATCTTCTTCCGGACGAATATCAAAGGTGATAACCATATCAGGCTCAAATGCATAAGCCTTGCATAGTTCTTGCCAAGTTTTGCATTCAAAATAGGTGTATGTGTCTGCATTGTATAATTTGACGTTGAAGGTATAACCATTCTCGGTCTTCAAGTAAACTCTTTTTACCTCCATAGTTTCGTTAGGACTGAAACCTATCTTATCCAAGACAAAAATTCTTGCATGGCAGGGGATACGCTAGTAGAATACTGAAAAATTAAAATTAAAAGGTGAAGCAAAATGAAGCATAAGTCATGCTTAATTACCAAAAAAGACTTGTCGTTGTGACTTACTGTATCCACTTCGAAGTTCTCATCCAGCTTGATGCTGAAGCATCTATTATCAACTAGAAAATTTTGGCCGCACAGGCCGCGCTGGTCTTTGCAGTATTCACACATAATGAAATCATGTTCGTCGTCAGACGACATTCCTATGTTCATAGGTGAAACATTAAACACTTATTAGTTCTATTAATTCAACTAATTCTGTTAATTCAACTAGTTCAACTAAGCACTTATGAAGAATATACCTAATTAATTAAACTAATTCAACTAACTAGTTCAACTAATTAATTGAACTAATTCATCTAATATCTAACGTATATGTTCATATATAGGTGAAACAATAAACACTTACTAGTTCTATTAATTCAACTAACTAAACTAGTTCTATTAATTCAACTAAGTATTTACTAAAAATAAACTAGTTCTATTAATTTCTTACTAAAATAAAATAGGTAGTTCTATATAGTAATATTTTGATTAGATCATCAAATCTCATATACCTAAATTTTCTTACTAAAAATAAACTTGTTCTATTAATTTTCATACTAAAATTAAACTAGTTATATTAATTCAACTAGTTCAAATAATCTCATATATATACCTAATTAATATCTAGATATACTAATTCAACTAGTTCAACTTGTTCTAATTCATGTAAAATATATTTAACATCTTTTCCATATAATTCATCTAACCATTAACATTCTAACATTATTATCTACGTAATTTATCTAACATTAATCTAAACAATAGAAAATGGAAAATACGTAAAAATTAACAATGTGTGTGTGTATGTGTGTGTGTGTGTACGTACGACCGGGGGACGGCGGCGTACGGGCATCGGCGGGCAACGACGGGTGGACGGGCATGGCGGGCGAGAGGCGGCGGCGACGTACGGGCACGGCGGGGGCGACGGGTCGGGCGGTGACATCGACGGGCGGCGGGGGCGGCGAGGGCGGCGCGTGATGGGGCGACGGGCGCGCGGCGAAGAAGTTTGGATCGAAAAGAACTACTGGTGGTCGATGAACTGATTTTTTCGTAGGTTCCATATATATAGGAGGGGTCTTTAGTGCCGGTTGGAGCCATCAACCGGTACTAAAGGCCAATTTTCGCCAGGCCAAGGGGTGGGAAATGGCCTCTTTAGTACCAGTTCGTGCCACGAACCGGTACTAAAGACCCCCCCTTTAGTACCGGTTGGAGCCACCAACCGGTACTAATGGTTGTGCGCTGCCACCGGTGGTGCACAATGTTTAGTCCCACCTTGCCGAGCGAAGGGCAGCCACACTAGTTTACAAACCCAGCCGCGGCTGCTCCTTCGAGCTTTTCTATATAGCAGGCTTTTGGCCCTAACAAGGGCGCGCTGCCCTGTGAGTCTGCTGGCCCTTCTGGGCCTGCATTTGCACACCCGAGGTCTGGCAGGCCCACTGGGCAGCGCGCCAACAAATTTTTATATAGTTTTTTCTTTTCTGCATTATTTATTTTCTTCTATTTATTTTTGAGTAGTTTTTTATATAGTTTTTTTTATTTTCTACATTATTTACTTTCTTCTATTTATTTTTGAGTAGTTTTTTATATAGTTTTTTTTATTTTCTACAATCATTTAGCTCTCTAAACAATTAGGTAAATGACCGAAAAACAACAAATGATGTCAGAACATGTTGGAAATTGATGATGTCGCTTTGAATGCTGCATACTGAACACAAAAGAATTCCGTAGTTCAAATAAATTTAAAAACATTGAAGTGCCTGTGTAACAGATGAGTTCTCATCCGAAACCCTGATACTCCGAAAGAGTTTGTCCAATTTGTACACGAAGTGCGTCCAGTTTTTTCTGTGACCCTCTCTACTCTTTCGCACATGCTATGCAGGTGAAATGATGATACCATGCCATGTTTCAACATTTTCAGAATTCATTTTGTAGTGATTTTCAATTTCACGGTCATATAGCTCTCTAAACAATTAGGTAAATGATTGAAAAACAACAAATGATGTCAGAACATATTGGAAATTGATGATGTCGCTTTGAATGCTGCATACTGAACACAAAATAAGTTAGGAGTTCAAATAAGTTTTAAAAACATTGAAGTGCCCGTGTAACAGATGAGTTCTTGACCAAAACCCTGATACTACGAAAGAGTTTGTCCAGTTTGTACACGAAGTGCGTCCAGTTTTTGCCGTGACCATTTCTACTCTTTCGCACATGCTATGCGGGTGAAATGATGATACCATGCCAAGTTTCAACATTTTCAGAATTCATTTTGTAGTGATTTTCAATTTCACGGTCATTTAGCTCTCTAAACAATTAGGTAAATGACCGAAAAACAACAAATGATATCAGAACATGTTGGAAATTGATGACGTCGCTTTGAATGCTGCCTACTGAACACAAAAGAAGTCCGGAGTTCAAATAAGTTTAAAAAACATTGAAGTGCCCGTCTAACAGATGAGTTCTCGTCCGAAACCCTGATACTCCGAAAGAGTTTGTCTAGTTTGTAGACGATGTGCGTCCAGTTTTTGCCGTGACCCTTTCTACTCTTTCGCACATGCTATGCGGGTGAAATGATGATACCATGCCAAGTTTCAACAATTTCAGAATTGATTTTGTAGTGATTTTCAATTTCACGGTCATTTAGCTCTCTAAACAATTAGGTAAATGACCGAAAAACAACAAATGATGTCAGAACATGTTGGAAATTGATGACGTCGCTTTGAATGCTGCATACTGAACACAAAAGAAGTCAGGAGTTCAAATAAATTTAAAAAACACTGAAGTGCCCGTGTAACAGATGAGTTCTCGTCCGAAACTCTGATACTCCGAAAGAGTTTGTCCAGTTTGTACACGAAGTGCGTCCAGTTTCTGCCGTGACCCTCTCTACTCTTTCGCGCATGCTATGCGGGTGATATGATGATACCATGCCAAGTTTCAACATTTTCAGGATTCATTTTGTAGTGATTTTCAATTTCACGGTCATTTAGCTCTCTAAACAATCAGGTAAATGACCGAAAAACAACAAATGATGTCAGAACATGTTGGAAATTGATGACGTCGCTTTGAATGCTGCATACTGAACACAAAAGAAGTCCGGAGTTCAAATAAGTTTAAAAAACATTGAAGTGGCCGTGTAACAGATGAGTTCTCGTCCGAAACCCTGATACTCCAAAAGAGTTTGTCCAGTTTGTACATGAAGTACGTCCAGTTTTTTCCGTGACCCTCTCTACTCTTTCGCGCATGCTATGCGGGTGATATCATGATACCATGCCAAGTTTCAACATTTTCAGGATTCATTTTGTAGTGATTTTCAATTTCACGGTCATTTAGCTCTCTAAACAATTAGGTAAATGACCGAAAACAACAAATGATGTCAGAATATGTTGGAAATTGATGATGTCGCTTTGAATGCTGCATACTGAACACAAAAGAAGTCAGGAGTTCAAATAAATTTAAAAAACACTGAAGTGCCCGTGTAACAGATTAGTTCTCGTCCGAAACTCTGATACTCCGAAAGAGTGTGTCCAGTTTGTACACCAAGTGCGTCCAGTTTTTGCCGTGACCCTCTCTACTCTTTCGTGCATGCTATGCGGGTGATATGATGATACCATGCCAAGTTTCAACATTTTCAGGATTCATTTTGTAGTGATTTTCAATTTCACGGTCATTTAGCTCTCTAAACAATCAGGTAAATGACCGAAAAACAACAAATGATGTCAGAACATGTTGGAAATTGATGACGTCGCTTTGAATGCTGCATACTGAACACAAAAGAAGTCCGGAGTTCAAATAAGTTTAAAAAACATTGAAGTGGCCGTGTAACAGACGAGTTCTCGTCCGAAACCCTGATACTCCGAAAGAGTTTGTCCAGTTTGTACATGAAGTACGTCTAGTTTTTGCCGTGACCCTCTCTACTCTTTCGTGCATACTATGCGGGTCATATCATGATACCATGCCAAGTTTCAACATTTTCAGGATTCATTTTGTAGTGATTTTCAATTTCACGGTCATTTAGCTCTCTAAACAATTAGGTAAATGACCAAAAAACAACAAATGATGTCAGAACATGTTGGAAATTGATGACGTCGCTTTGAATGCTGCATACTGAACACAAAAGAAGTCCAGAGTTCAAATAAGTTTAAAAAACATTGAAGTGGCCGTGTAACAGATGAGTTCTCGTCTGAAACCCTGATACTCCGAAAGAGTTTGTCCAGTTTGTACATGAAGTACGTCCAGTTTTTGCCGTGACCCTCTCTACTCTTTCGCCCATGCTATGCGGGTGATATGATGATACCATGCCAAGTTTCAACATTTTCAGGATTCATTTTGTAGTGATTTTCAATTTCACGGTCATTTAGCTCTCTAAACAATTAGGTAAATGACCGAAAAACAACAAATGATGTCAGAACATGTTGGAAATTGATGACGCCACTTTGAATGCTGCATACTGAACACAAAAGAAGTCCGGAGTTCAAATAAGTTTAAAAACCATTGAAGTGGCCATGTAACAGATGAGTTCTCGTCTGAAACCCTGATACTCTCAAAGAGTTTGTCCAGTTTGTCCACGAAGTGCGTCCAGTTTTTGCCGTGACCCTCTCTACTCTTTCGCGCATGCTATGCGGGTGATATGATGATGCCATGCCAAGTTTCAACATGTTCAGGATTCATTTTGTAGTGATTTTCAGTTTCATAGTCATTTAGCTCTCTAAACAATTAGGTAAATGACCGAAAATAACAAATGATGTCAGAACATGTTGGAAATTGATGATGTCGCTTTGAATGCTGAATACTGAACACAAAAGAAGTCCGGAGTTCAAATAAGTTTAAAAAACATTGAAGTGGCCGTGTAACAGATGAGTTCTTGTCCGAAACCCTGATACTCTGAAAGAGTTTGTCCAGTTTGTACACGAAGTGCGTCCAGTTTGTGCCGTGACCCTCTCTACTCTTTCGCGCATGCTATGCGGGTGATATGATGATACCATGCCAAGTTTCAACATTTTCAGGATTCATTTTGTAGTGATTTTCAATTTCACGGTTATTTAGCTCTCTAAACAATTAGGTAAATGACCGAAAAACAACAAATGATGTCAGAACATGTTGGAAATTGATGACGTCGCTTTGAATGCTGCATACTGAACACAAAAGAAGTCCGGAGTTCAAAAAAGTTATTAAATATAAAAAAGAGGTGCAATGCTGGTTAATTTGCTTCAAGCCATTCGGAATAGTGTCGACTGCACTACACATAGCTAAGTGCAATCTATGCTATTACGCAAGGCTTGAAGCTAATCAACATGTAGGTGAGCATTGCAACTCTTCGTCATTGTCTATGCACTCACGGCTTATAAACCGCTCATACTTCCTCTCTCTTGGTGAGGTGGGACTAAAAATCAGCTTACAAAGAAACTCTAGTACCGGTTCATGGCATGAACCGGTACTAAAGGTCTTCGTGGGGGCCCCAGACTGACCATAGCCTGACACAGCCTCATTAGTACCGGTTCGTGGCATGAACCGATACTAAAGGTTACCCACGAACCGGTACTAATGATGCTCGCCCGCCTAGCCGTTGGAACCGGCACTAATGGTCACATTAGTGCCGGCTCAAATTCAAACAGGCACTAATGTGCTTCGCATTTGACCCTTTTTCTACTAGTGTACGGTGGTATGTGGAACTTATTTTGCAGGGTCGGACACTATCCTTGTATTCAAACTCTTCTGTGGTGTATTCGGAGGAGGAACCCGCCTTGCAATGCCAAAGACAACACTGCGCGCCGAACTCGTCGTCATTGAAGCCTGGTTCAGGGGCTACAGAGGGATTCCTGGATTAGGGGGTCTCTGGACAGCCGGACTATATCCTTTGGCTGGACTATTGGACTATGAAGATACGAGATTGAAGACTTCGTCCCGTGTCCGGATGGGACTCTACTTGGCGTGGAAGGCAAGCTAGGCAATACGGATATGTATATCTCCTCCTTTGTAACCGACCTTGTGTAACCCTAGCCCCTTTCGGCGTCTATATAAACCGGAGGGTTTTAGTCCGTAGGACAACATACAATCATACGATAGGCTAGCTTCTAGGGTTTAGCCTCTCTGATCTCATGGTAGATCAACTCTTGTACTACCCATATTATCAAGAATAATCAAGCAGGACGTAGGGCTTTACCTCCATCAAGAGGGCCCG
This sequence comes from Triticum aestivum, assembly GCF_018294505.1. Lineage (NCBI taxonomy): Eukaryota > Viridiplantae > Streptophyta > Magnoliopsida > Poales > Poaceae > Triticum > Triticum aestivum. Next base: position 20,539,447 of record NC_057794.1, read on the forward strand.
AACTTGGGTAAAACATCATGTCCCCTGCCTCCTGTTACCATCCGCCTTAGGCGCACAGTTAAGGACCCCCTACCCGAGATCTGCCGGTTTTGACACCGACACCCCCAGTGGCTTTGGCGTTGCGCCGATCAAGAGGGTACCGACCGCTATGTTCTCTTTGGTTCGAATACGACCTATGTTTGAATAGGAAGCCCCCAAATGACCTTGAGAGTTTTTTAACGACTCTGATTCGAATACGATCAAAGTCAGACCCAAAAGGGGTTAAGCTAGATTCTAATACAATCAACCCCCAATGGTCTTTTGAAGCAGGGTACCTATGTTTGAGCTGTGCCTGGCAACAGACTCTCTTTGGCACCTTTAATTTTTCCTGAGAACTCGAGTTTTGTGAGAGATAAATTCTTATTGAACCGGGATTTTGAAAAGGATATTGAGAGTTTCAAAGCTTTGTGGGAGACAGAGTTACCTTGAGACGGATTTTGAATCGGATGTTTGAGAGCTTCAGCGCTTTGTGGGAGACAGATTTCCCTTAAATCGGATTTTGAACCAGAATCCTTCTTTTTAGGCCGGAAATTTTCTGACGACCTTTAAATATTCGCCAATAAGGCAGTAGCCTCCGGGGCCGGGTTATTTTTCCCTCCAATGATCTAGAGTTCTTGAATCTGATATGCGTAAACCAGAAATTATCCACTATGGAGTTGATGATCACCATGGTGAAGCAAAAATCAATCACGACTGAGTCGGCCTTGGGAGTAGATAGATGAGCCGACGGCTGGGAAGGCGGCTGACGGTTTAGCACGGAGGCGACTGGCGGCTTGCCGCTACAGCGAGGTGGCCGGGCTGCGCTCAAGGCGGAGGCGTCAAGCCGGAGCCGAGGCGGCCACGCGGCCAAGTAGCTCGACACCGGCCATGGCGACTCAATGCAGCAGGGGAGACCGCGATCGAGGTGGAAACATGGTCGCAGCAGCCTGGTGGGTCCGAGGCGGAGTGCGTATAGCCTGACGAATCTGAGGTGAAGCCGGCGCGGGGTGGCACAGGAAGCCGGCGGGTGAAGGCGCTGGCAGAGCAGTGGCCAATTTTGAGGCAGTGACAAGGGCCATCCAAGGCGCCCCCAAGGCCGGAACAAAGCACGGAGACGACGGCTCGTAGTGGACGGCTCAAGATGCGGCAACAACAGCTCACAGGCGGCTCCGCGGAGGTGGAGTAAAGCGGCAGTGTCTGCTTGGCGCGCCGGCGACTTGGAGGAGGCCTAGTGGAAGTGGCTTGGTGCACCAGCGCGGCACGCATGCAGAGACAGGCGGCTCAAGGCCGAAGCAAGGCGGAGGTGAAGCCGCGGGGGCGACTTGCGACGGTGATACGTCTCCAACGTATCTATAATTTTTGATTGCTCCATGCTATCCCAGAATTGTTGTTTTTGCCTATTTTAGGGTTTCAAAGAAAAGGAATATCAAACGGAGTCCAAATGGAATGAAACCATCGGGAACGTGATTTTCTCAACGAACAAGACCCAGGGCACTTGGACCCTACGTCAAGACACAAAATAGGAGGCCACAAGGTAGGGGGGTGCACCCACCCCCCCAGGCGCGTCCTCCACCGTCGTGGGCCCCCTGTTGCTCCACCGACGTACTCCTTCCTCCTATATATACCTATGTACCCCCAAACAATCAGACACGGAGCAAAAACCCTAATTCCACCGCCGCAACTTTCTGTATCCACGAGATCCCATCTTGGGGCCTGTTTCGGAGCTCCGCCGGAGGGGGCATCGATCACGGAGGGCTTCTACACCATCACCATAGCCCCTCCGATGAAGTGTGAATAGTTTACCTCAGACCTACGGGTCCATAGTTATTAGCTAGATGGCTTCTTCTCTCTTTTTGGATCTCAATACAATGTTCTCCCCCTCTCTTGTGGAGAACTATTCGATGTAACCTTCTTTTTGCGGTGTGTTTGTTGAGACCGATGAATTGTGGGTTTATGATCAAGTCTATCTATGAACAATATTTGAATCTTCTCTGAATTCTTTTATGTATGATTGGTTATCTTTGCAAGTCTCTTCGAATTATCAGTTTGGTTTGGCCTACTAGATTGATCTTTCTTGCAATGGGAGAAGTGCTTAGCTTTGGGTTCAATCTTGCGGTGTCCTTTCCCAGGGACAGTAGGGGCAGCAAGGCACATATTGTTTTGTTGCCATCGAGGATAACAAGATGGGGTTTTCATCATATTGCATGAATTTATCCCTCTACATCATGTCATCTTCCTTAAGGCGTTACTCTGTTTTCATTAACTTAATACTCTAGATGCATGCTGGATAGCGGTCGATGAGTGGAGTAATAGTAGTAGATGCAGGCAGGAGTCCGTCTACTTGTCTCGGACGTGATGCCTATATACATGATCATACCTAGATATTCTCATAACTATGCTCAATTCTGTCAATTGCTCAACAGTAATTTGTTCACCCACCGTAGAATACTTATGCTCTTGCGAGAAGCCAATAGTGAAATCTATGGCCCCCGGGTCTATCTTCATCATATTAATCTTCCAATACTTAGTTATTTCATTTGCTTTCTACTTTGCTTTTATTTTACTTTGCATCTTTATCATAAAAATACCAAAAATATCCTCTTATTATATCTATCAGATCTCACTCTCGTAAGTGGCCGTGTAGGGATTGACAGCCCCTTATCGCATTGGTTGCAAGGATTTATTTTTTTGTGCAGGTACGAGGGACTCGCGCGTAGCCTCCTACTGGATTGATACCTTGGTTCTCAAAAACTGAGGGAAATACTTATGCTACTTTGCTGCATCATCCCTTCCTCTTCCGGGAATACCAACACAGTGCTCAAGAGGTAGCAAGAAGGATTTATGGCGCCGTTGTCAGGGAGTCTACGCAAAAGTCAATATACCAAGTACCCATCACAATCCCTATCTCCCGCATTACATTATTTTCCATTTGCCTTTTCCTCTCCCCCACTTCACCCTTGCCGTTTTATTCGCCCTCTCTCTCTATCCTCCCTGTCTTTCTCTATTTGCCTCTTTTTGCCCTTTGCACCTTCTGCCGTTATGTGTGAAATTGGGGAAATTATTGTCGATATGGACAATAATAATATCATGAAAAATTCTGATGCTCCTACTAAAGAACCACCCATCTTACATACAAAAAAAATTCCGTGTTGGTAGTGGTAATATTATTGGAAAAGGAGTTATTCAAGATTTCTTTACTTGTGTCGGTGCTTTACCTTCTATGGGTCGTTCTATCCTTCACAGAACTAGTAGTCTTGCGGACGCTATTGCCATGCTTGTAGTTGAACTTGAAAGACAATTCATGCACATGCATCCTTGCATACAAAGGATTTTCCTAGAATTTTCGAATAATGAGCATTCTTCCGTTAAGTGTGCCGCTACTATCTTTTCGGCTCATGAGTTTAGATTCATAATAAAAGAGGCCAAAGAAATCTGTGTGCATTATAGGGTGGACGCTTGCCATCCTCCCATAGAGGCTATCCTTTTTGATAAAGAAGAAATAACGTGTTTTCAACCTCTCGACTATGTTGCTTCCAATGAAAATCTTAGAAAAAGGGTTCCTTCCAATGTTTTAGTTGATAGAATTTCTGAGCTTAATGATGATTTTGCCATTCGAAATAATGAACTAGGATATTCTCTTGAATATAGGCTCACAAAGTTTTGTCAAAAGAATGCGTACAATGATGAATTGGTTGTGCGATGCGAAGGACCAAAGGAGGAACCTATACCTCCCAAGGTTGATCTTGGGGACTTTTACCGCATTAAATTTAGCCCTTTTGATTACTTTTGATTGCCTCAAAGAAAACTTGCTGCCGAACGTAGAGAATATGAAATGAGTGCGGATAGTGAACATGATATACGCAACCCACATCCCCAAGAGGGAGCGGAAGCGTGCGTTAAGGGACGTATATGCGTTGGAGCCAGTCGCCCCAAAGTTCAACCCATGGTCCTCCTGTCAGATCACCTTCGATCGCAGGGACCACCCCACTAGTATCCATCATGGCAGATTCGCCGCACTGGTCCTGGACCCAATCATTGACGGATTTCAACTCACTCGAGTCCTTATGGACAGTGGCAGCAGCCGGAACCTGCTTTATCAGGACAAAGTGCGCAAAATGGGTATAGACCCCTCAAGGATCAAACCCACAAAAACGACCTTCAAAGGCGTCATACTAGGTGTCGAGGCCCATTGCACAGGCTCAGTCACACTAGAAGTGGTCTTCGGATCCCCGGATAACTTCCGAAGCGAGGAGTTAATCTTTGATATACTCTCGTTCCGCAGTTGCTATCATGCACTGCTCCAGCGAACCGCATTGCGAGATTCAATGTAGTACCGCACTATGCATATCTTAAGCTCAAGATGCCAGGACCACGGAGGGTCATCACAGTCAATGGAAACACAGAGCGCTGTCTCCGTATGGAGGAGCACACTGTAGCCCTCGCAGCAGAAGCGCAAAGCAGCCTCTTAAGGCAATCCACCAGTTCGGCGATTCAAGACACGGACACCTTCAAGCACGCCCAGAGTAATCGGCAACAAGACCGCCTGGCATGTTCCGAGCTCGGATAGCAATGCGTCCCCCACCCCAGTACCAGCCAAACGGCGAAATTCGTGCACGTGTACATAATTACGCATTAAAAATACCATGGGCACAGGTGGGGAGGGGGGCACGACTACGGCACGCCCCAAGACACGGGTCAACCGCACTAGGCGCTTCCCGCTTTGTTATTTTCTCTCTTTCAGGACTTTAATCTCTGGAAACCCCGTCCAGCAGTACGGTTGCCGGACACATGATGCAACAACCAAGGAGGCAGAAAGCTACGTCGCACCATAGAACTCCCAGGTGGTCTCTGACAATGACTGAAATACCTGCTTTAAATACCATTCCTCAACTTGCCCTCGGAGGGGACATGTCAAATAGTCCTACTTTTTGCTTATCGCACTACTTGTATCATTTTGCTTCGACGCACCTTTTTGAATAAACAATGCATAGCACTAGACTATTACCGCATTCTCTATTCTTTCTTTTATATATATATATATATATATATATATATTAGCAGAATAACTATTCTGCACACCTCTTCGGCACTGCACGCACAACAGAAGCGCACTGCATCATTTGGACGATGAGCACTCCAATAGAGACTAGTGAACTTCTCGTCGGAAAAAATTGCACGCGTTATTTTTTGGTACTTTTTTCGCTCTAATTTTTTAACCGTTTATCGGAATGAGGCATGTAATATACCATTTAAAAGCTATGGATTAGGCGTAACTTCCACATGTTGAACACTTTTTGAGATTCCACACGGTTTAAGAGCAGTTTTGAAAATAGTGCGGCGGATGACGAGTGGCAGCGAGCGTTTTTTCGTGTTTTTTCTAAACCGCTTATTGGAATGAAGAAAATGATACGCCGTTGGATAGATACAGACAAGGCGCAACCTTGATATGTTGAAATGGTTTTGAGATTCCTTACGGATTTTAGTTAATTTTGAAGATCGTGCGGCTGACTTCGAGAGGCAGCGGCTGTTTTTTCGCGAAATTTTTATGAACGGCTGGTCAGAATAATTCAAATCATACGCTGTTGGAAAGATATCGACGAGACGCAACTTTTTCATGTAGAACACTCTCTCTAATACCTTACGGTTTAAGAGCAGTTTCGATTTTACCGACAAGCGAACACTTTGTTCTTCGCGAGACCAAAATCGTCATATTTACTGCATCGGACAGAAGAACGCACTGCTTCAGACGAAATACCGCACTTCATTAGATGGTCAAGGGCACTGCATGGTTTCTTTTTGTTTAGACGTATTTTTTCTCAGACGGGGAAAGAAGAACGCACTGCTTCAGACGGAATATCGCACGTCATTAGATGGGCAAGTGCACTGCATGGTTTTTTTTGTGGGACGTAAATTTTTCCAAACATGGTGGAGTGCACTTCGTGTCGAGCGTTGGTACTGCAGGGACGAGGTGAGTGCACTGCATCAATTTTTCTTTTTCCAATATTCTTTCTACTGCACACAACAACAGAGTTTGTTGCATTAAAAAAATCAACTTTTCCAATTTGTTTTTGCACTTGGCAACATAGTGAACCACTGGGAGAGAGAAGATCACTACGGCAATGAAACAAGTGAGCTACACCTAAACAAATTTTTTGTTGTTTTCTTCAATGAATGTTTCCGAGAGAGCTGCGATCTGTACATATCTGGACTAAGAGCCGGGGCGAACGAACTAGAGTGATCCTCTTTTTAATCCATAGTACAAACACACACAAATTACAATGACGAGGAACTACTACAACAACAAAAAAAGAACTCCACTTTTTTGCACAAACCGAGCTGCACTGGAGTGGCACCAGGAACTGCAACACGCCATGTAGAGCACCTCCTCTCTCACTCCAGCGATCTGCAAAGGACAGCGTGGCCAACCACACAGAGAGCGGCCACTGGCACATCCACGGCACCGCACCAAGATCATAGGCGAACTGCAGACAAGCAAAATCTAAAGAAAAAGAAGGTCCCAAAGTGCAATAGAACGACGGTGACGCACCGCACCACAGAATGGGGAACCAAGCGAACTGCAAGCCGGCGGCGCCCTATCCTCAACTGAATGCCGGTGATGGGAGACAAGATTGAGATGCCCATGGCGGCACCTGCGGGCATAAGGGAGATGAAGTTGCAGCCCACCACCACCACACCCCCAGTGGTCGAAGTCCAGCGGGCCGCGTGTGGCATGGCGCGCAGGCCTGGTTGCCCGGATCCAGGGGCGCGCGGTCAGGAGGGGCAGCATGAGACGGACGGCGATGGAGGATGGTGGTCGGGGTCAACACGAGATGCACTGAAACGCATGCACTCACCGAATGCACTTCACGCACGAGCGCCACCAAGCTGCACTGCCACCGAGCTGCACCACGAGCGCCACCGAACTTTAGAGAGTCCTGTCGCCGAGGAGCCACCGGAGGCATGAGTGACCTGGACCCATCAGCCGTCAAGTCCAGGATGGGGAGGAGCCCGGACGGGGGAGCTGCCCCGGCCGCAGCGGCGGGGGTCCAGGCGGGACGCGATGGAGGCGGATCCCACCGGATCCAGCACAGGGAGAGGTTGCCTCTGCCTGTACTTCCTGTACTATGACCTCGACTCGTACCGCTACGCACCATATCTGCGGGGTGTCTCTTCTGCGATTGCTGAGGCGGCAGAGATGGCTGACGGGGCTGAGTTGGACGAGGAGGAGTGGCCTGACGCTGTGCCGGACTTGGAGGAGGAGTGGCCTGAGGTTGTGCCGGACTTGAAGGAGGAGTGGACGTCTGACGCTGTGTCGGACTTGGAGGAGGAGTGGCCTGACACTTTGCCGGACTTGGAGGAGGAGGAGTGGCCTCATGCGTTGGTGGACTTGGAGCGGGAGTCTGCTGACTCGGTGGGGGACTTCGACGAGGAGTCGGGTGACGCGGTGTCGGTGGCCTTCGAAAGATGATGCAATCCTTTCTCCATAGGATGACATGATGTATGGCCTCTCCCAATGTGTGCTCGTCATCACCTCCCGGAATGTCAAGCTGTAGCTCCGAATATGGGTCCACCACCTCATCAACCAAGACACGAGCATAGCCCGCTGGAATTGGGTTGCAATGGAAGGTTGCCTCGGGGGAATTTGATAAAGCAACAGCGTCCGCCACCTTCATGGACATGTTCTTCATTTTGAAGTGTAGCTCGCAGTTAGTGTTCTCCGTGATATCATCCACGGGGTATCTATCCAGCACTGCGTCGCCCGGGGTGGAACCCACGCTGCTTCTCGGCATGGATGGGGCGGTGCTATCCAATGTTGGATCATCCGCTAGCTGCTGCAGATGCTGAGACCCCCTTTGCTGGCTAAGTGAGTCGATCTGCTCCTGTTGCCGCTGGAATTTAACTGCCTATTCCACTTGACTTGCTTCTAGGCCTTGAAGGCGTTCATAGTCCCGCTTCCTCTGCTCCTCCTCCATCTTCCTCTTCTTCTCCTCCGCAATCTTCTTTCTCGCACGGGTTCTGTAGTCGGCGTTCCAGTCCGAAAACCCCTCATACCACGGAATAGCGCCCTTGCCTCGTGTTCTTCTCGGGTGTTCAGGATTTCCCAGGGCACGCGTAAGCTCGTCGTTCTCTTTGTTGGGATGGAACACCCCCAATCGAGCCTCTTCTATTGCAACAAGTATCGCATCGTCGGCTCCGTTCAGACATGCCTTCATCGAAACATTGCCTGTCTTCGGGTCCAACTCCCCCCCCCCCCATGCGCATAGAACCAAGTCCTGCACCTGGGGGGCCAGCTCTTACTAACCGGAGTGACACTTGCATCCTCCATCTCTTTCTCAGACTTATCCCACTTAGGCATTGCCACCGCGTAGCCACCTGGCCCCAGCTTATGGAACTTATCCTTTTTTCCGGCATTCTTCTTGTTTATTCTCGACCGTTCCTTAGCTAATTCTGAATCCTTGAATTTCACGAAATCGTCCCAATGAGCACTTTGATTCTCTAGTATCCCCTCGAATACTGGAGTCTTCCTTCCTCCCTTGACGTACTTCTCCCATGTCGTTCTCTTGTGGTTCTTGAATGCAACCGCCATCTTCCTAAAAGCAGCGTCCTTGACTTTCTGCACATCTACGTCTGTGAAATGATCTGGTAGGGTGAAATGTTCCATGAGAGCATCCCAAAGCAGTTTTTTTGATTCTCGTCAACAAAAGTAACATTTGGACGTGGCTTTGCTGGCTTTCTCCATTCTTGAAGGGAGATCGGGAGTTGGTCATTCACAAGAACTCCGCACTGACGAACGAACTTGTCCACAATCTTCTTAGGCGCTAATGGTTCGCCATTAGGTTTGAATGCCTCAATATTGTACTTTACGCCCTCCTTCAACTTTTTGTTCGGGCCTCGTTTTGTCCTTTTGCCTGAAGATTTGCTCGATCCGGATGGCTGAAAGAAGAAAGATTGATTCGTTAATATATCTTCAACTCATTTAAAACATGCGATGATCACCAGATTCCTGCTTATATAAATATATATACCTCGCCGGTGTTTGTTGTTTCAGGATCAACATGTTCTTCGTCGTAGTTCATGACTTCATCAATTCGGTCGTCGCAATCGAATATCATATCACCCTCTCCGGTGTTGTTTAGAAATTCGGAGCCGTCAAAATCTTCTTCATTCTGATCATCATCTGGCCCGCGTATGATATCGAACATGGTCTGTTCTCTCTCTCTGTCGGTATTGTCCGCCATAGCTTTTATTTAACTATGCCAAAAGAAATATAAAACAATTTAGTATAATCTCGAATAATAGATATAATCTCGAATACATCATCTCGAATAATAGATATAATCTCGAATACATCGTCTCGAATAATAGATTTAATCTCGAATACATCGTCTCGAATAATATATAATATTGAATAGTACATCACTGGCTCATAGCTGAAGTGCGGCGCGGGCGGTGGACACCCAAAGAGAAGGAACCCTCACAGGATCATAGCTGAAGTGAGATCCCTGAAGAAACTGCCAAGTATTGCAGAACCTGCCGCCCTCTAACGCAACCATGTAGCGATGGACGTGCTCGTCCTCCTCCCTGACACGACGACGTTCCACCTCCGGCGGGGCCGGCTCCCTCCGCACCGAAACTGGCCCACGCGAACGCCACCAAACGAGATCAGGGTCGACGACGGGACCCGGGGCCGGGTTCCTCATCAAGCGGCGCGCCCCTCCAGGCAGCACCTCCCAATGCCAGCCCGGCTGAGCCCAGTCCCGGACATGGGTCAGCTGGACGTCGTCGCGGACGTGTCGACGGCGAGGATGCGGGCCGGGCTTCGTCGACAACAAATACTAGCTATATGCCCTCAAAAAGTAACATTTGTTAATGATTGGATTTTGATAACTAAAATTTCTAACATTTCTATAACATTTCTAACAAAGGTATATATAACTAACATTTCTATAACATTTGTAATATTTCTATAACTAAAAAAAAGAAAAATTTCTAACTTTTTTATAACTATTTCTATAACTAAAAACCGAAAAATTTCTAACAATTCTAACTTTTTTATAACTATTTCTATAACCAAAAAACAGAAAAAATTCTAACAATTCTAACTTTTTTATAACTATTTCTATAACTAAAAAACAGAAAAAATTCTAACAATTCTAACATTTCTAACAATTCTAACATTTCTAACTATTCTAACAATTCTAACATTTCTAACTATTTCTAAAAAACAGAAAAATGTCTATCAATTTCTAAAAAACAGAAAAATCTATAACTAAAAATGCATGTGTGTGTGTGTGCGCGCTCATCGGCCGGCGAGGCGAGAGGCGACGGGGGGCGCGCGGCGACGGGGACGGCGACGGGCGCGACGACGACGGGGACGGGGACGTACGGGCCGGGGCAGCGACGACGACGGGGACGGTGACGACGCGGCCGGGACGGGCCGGGACAGGGCGGCGGTGACGACGGGGACGGGACGACGGGGCGGCGACGACGGGGACAGGCGGCGACGGGGGCGGCGACGGGCCGGGGCAGCGACGAGGGATATGGAGACGGCGGGGGCGGCGGGCGACGGTGCAGAGGAGAAGAAGCAGAGGGAGAGATGAGAAACTGACGAAATTTTGAAGTGTTTTCTTATATAGAACCCACCTTTAGTACCGGTTGGAGCCACCAACCGGTACTAAAGGTCTGTTTTGGGTAGCCCAAGCGGCGGGAAGCGACCCCCTTTAGTACCGGTTGGTGGCTCCAACCAGTACTAAAGGCCCCCCCCTTTAGTACCGGTTGGTGTAACGACCCGGTACTAAAGGGTGTGCGCTGCCAGGCGAGGGGCACAAAAGTTTAGTCCCACCTCGCTAGCCGAGGGGCACTCGCACCTGCTTATAAGCCCCGCCATCGCTGCTGTCTCGACCTCCTCTCTTAAGCATGCCTTCTGGGCCTACCTCTTCTGCGATGCCCTGTTGGGCCTACTGGGCTAGCGGGCCTGCATCCTGGCCCAACTTGAATTTGGGTGTCTAGTCGTATGCGGGCCGCTGTGGCCCAGTAGGTGGGCATTTTTACTTATTTTTTTGCTTTATTTATTTTTGTGAATAACTTAACTTTTAAAATAGATTTTTTAGTGATTCTTTTTTCTTATGTTTAATATTAGTGTGTTTTATCATTATATTCAATTTGGTAATGCTTAGGTTATTTAAAAAATGAAATGCCTTTGTAACGGATGAGTTTTCGTCCGAAACCCTGATACTTCGAAACAGATTGTCCATTTTGTACACGAAGTGCATCCAGTTTTTGCGGTAACCCTCTCTACTTTTTTGCACATGCTATGTGGGTGAAATTATGATACCATGCCAACTTTCATCCTTTTCTGAGTTCATTTGAAATGCTTTTCAATTTCAGGGTCATTTAGCTGAAAAAATCAGTAAATGCATGAAAGAATTTGCTTGCACATAAAATTTCTTCGCGTTTCAAATGCCAAAACACATAACTAGCTACCCTAACTATTACAGAGATTCCCTCCTGGGTGTGAAACACAGAAGAAAGTGATGATAGTTAAGCCGATCACATCCCAGATCTTTGGGTGTGAAACTTTTTCTTCGCGTGTGTCCCTTTGCGTCGTAGCCATGGAAAATCTTCATCATTTAACGGGATGCTCGGGTCAATATTCACTGTGAATGGAGCAATTTCATCAAACTTTTCATAATCTTCTGACTTGTCTGTCTTGTCATCCACTCCCACGATGTTTCTCTTCCCAGAAAGAACTATGTGCCGCTTTGGCTCATCGTACGATGCATTCGCTTCCTTATCTTTTCTTTTTCTTGGCTTGGTAGACATGTCCTTCACATAGAAAACCTGTGCCACATCATTGGCTAGGACGAATGGTTCGTCTGCATACGCAAGATTGTTGAGATCCACTGTTGTCATTCCGTACTGCGGGTCTTCCGTTACCCCGCCTCGTGTCATATTGACCCATTTGCACCGAAACAAAGGGACCTTCAAACCACGTCGATAGTCAAGTTCCCATATGTCCTGTATATAACCATAATATGTTTCCTTTCCCGTCTTGGTTTCTGCATCAAAGCGGACACCACTGTTTTGGTTGGTGCTCTTCTTATCTTGGGCGATCGTGTAAAATGTATTACCATTTATCTCGTACCCTTTGAAAGTCATTATATTCGAAGATGGTAACTGGGACAGCAAGTACAGGTCATCTTCAATAGAGGTGTCATGCATGGTACGTGCTTGCAACCAGCTGGCGAAACTCCTGGTTTGTTCACGTGTAATCCAGTCATCAGACCGCTCCGGGTGTTTGGAGCGTAGCAAATTCTTGTGTTCATCCATATACGGAGCCACCAAGGCGGAATTCTGTAGAACTGTGTAGTGTGCTTCAGTGAGAGAATGTCCGTCCATACATATTATTTGTTCCCCTCCTAGCGTGCCTTTTCCATCCAGTCTGCCCTTATGCCGCGATTCAGGAACACCAATCGGCTTAAGGTCAGGAATAAAGTCAATACAAAACTCAATGACCTCCTCATTTTGACGGCCCTTGGAGATGCTTCCTTCTGGCCTAGCACGGTTATGAACATATTTCTTTAAGACTCCCATGAACCTCTCAAAGGGGAACATATTGTGTAGAAATACAGGACCCAAAACGTTAATCTCTTCGCATAGGTGAACTAGGACGTGCGTCATGATGTTGAAGAAGGATGGTGGGAACACCAACTCGAAACTGACAAGACATTGCACCAAATCATTCTGTAACCTTGGTATGATTTCTGGATCGATTACCTTCTGAGAGATTGCATTGAGAAATGCACATAGCTTCACAATGGCTAATCGAACGTTTTCCGGTAGAAGCCCCCTCAATGCAACCGGAAGCAGTTGCGTCATAATCACGTGGCAGTCATGAGACTTTAGGTTCTGGAACTTTTTCTCTGCCATGTTTATTATTCCCTTTATATTCGACGAGAAGCCAGACGGTACCTTAATACTGAGCAGGCATTCAAAGAAGATTTCCTTCTCTTCTTTGGTAAGAGCGTAGCTTGCATGACCCTGATGTATGCCGTCTTTTCCGTGCATACGTTGCTGGTCCTCCCGTGCCTCAGGTGTATCTTTTGTCTTCCCATACACGCCCAAGAAGCCAAGCAGGGTCACACAAAGATTCTTCGTCACGTGCATCACGTCGATTGCGGAGCGGACCTCGAGGTCTTTCCAATAGGGCAGGTCCCAAAATATAGATTTCTTCTTCCACATGGGTGCGCGTCCGTCAGCGTCATTCGGAACAGGTTGTCCACCAGGACCCTTTCCAAAGACCACCTTCAAATCCTTGACCATATCATGTACATCAGCACCAGTACGGTGGCGAGGCTTCGTCCGGTGATCCGCCTCACCTTTGAAATGCTTGCCTTTCTTTCTTACGGGATGCCTGCTCGGAAGAAATCGACGATGTCCCAGGTACACATTCTTATTAGCCAAATATATACTGTCGGTATCGTCCAAACAGTGCGTGCATGCGCGGTATCCCTTGTTTGTCTGTCCTGAAAGGTTACTGAGAGCAGGCCAATCATTGATGGTCACGAACAGCAACGCCTTTAGGTCAAATTCTTCCCCCATGTGCTCATCCCACGCACGTACACCTGTTCCATTCCACAGTTGTAAGAGTTCTTCAACTAATGGCCTTAGGTACACATCAATGTCGTTGCCGGGTTGCTTAGGGCCTTGGATGAGCACTGGCATCATAATGAACTTCCGCTTCATGCACAACCAAGGAGGAAGGTTATACAAACATAGAGTCACAGGCCAGGTGCTATGGTTGCTGCTCTGCTCCCCAAAAGGATTAATGCCATCTGCGCTTAGACCAAACCATACGCTCCTTGCGTCATCTGCAAACTCCTTCCCGTACTTTCTTTTGATTTTTCTCCACTGCGACCCGTCAGCGGGTACTCTCAACTTTCCGTCTTTCTTACGGTCTTCTCTGTGCCATCGCATCGCCTTGGCATGCTCTTTGTTTTGGAACAAACGTTTCAACCGTGGTATTATAGGAGCATACCACATCACCTTGGCAGGAATCTTCTTCCTGGGGCGCCGGCCCTCGACATCACCAGGGTCATCGCGGCTGATCTTATAGCGCAATGCACCACATACCGGGCAAGCGTTCAAATCCTCGTACTCACCGCGGTAGAGGATGCAATCATTAGGGCATGCATGTATCTTCTGCACCTCTAACCCTAGAGGGCAGACAGCCTTCTTTGCTTCGTACGTACTCTCGGGCAATTCGTTGTCCTTTGGAAGCATATCCTTTATCATTACCAGCAACTTTCCAAATCCCTTGTCAGATACACCATTCTCTGCCTTCCATTGCAGCAATTCCAGTGTGGTGCCCAGCTTTTTCTTGTCACCTACGCAATTCGGGTACAACAATTTTTTGTGATCCTCTAACATGCGCTGCAACTTCTTCTTCTCCAAATCACTTGCGCAGTTTCTCTTTGCATCGGCAATGGCCCGACCTAGATCATCAACGGGCTCATCTGATGCCTCTTCTTCAGCTTCTTCCCGCATTGCCGGCTCAGCTTCTTCCCGCATTACCGGCTCAGCTTCTTCCCCCATTGTTGTATCATCGTATTCAGGGAACCCATGGCCAGGATAGCTGTCGTCGTCCTCTTCTTCTTCATTGTCTTCCATCATAACCCCTCTTTCTCCGTGCTTGGTCCAAACATTATGGTGGGGCATGAAACCGGACTCAAACAGGTGGACGTGAATGGTTCTTGACGTAGAGTAATTGTGACCATTCTTACAGCCAGCACATGGACAAGGCATAAAACCATCCGCCCGCTTGTTTGCCTCAGCCGCAAGCAGAAAAGTATGCACGCCCTCAACGAACTGGGGAGAGCATCGGTCATCGTACATCCATTGCCGGCTCATCTTCATTACACAACACCGAATAGACCAAATTAATACAAGTTCATACATAAAGTTCATACAACACTTAAATGCAACAAACAAATAGCTCTCTAGCTAAAGCATTTAAATGCAACAACAAATACGATCAAGATCGCAACTAAGGTAACAATGGATCCAACAGCATAATGATACCAAGCCTCACTATCGATGGCATATTTTCTAATCTTTCTAATCTTCAAGCGCATTTTCTCCATCTTGATCTTGTGATCATCGACGACATCAGCAACATGCAACTCCAATTCCATCTTCTCCCCCTCAATTCTTTTCAATTTTTCTTTCAAGTACTCGTTTTCTCTTTCAACTAAATTAAACCTCTCGACAATAGGGTCGGTTGGAATTTCCGGTTCACATACCTCCTAGAAAAAATTGCATATAAATCAAATACTAGCACATATATATATATATATCCTCCCAAATTACTAAACTCACAAATTAATCACTATATAAAGCATTGCAAGAGCTAATCTAGCAATGAGAGATGAAAGGACAAAGTTGCTAACCTTTGTGATCATTTGAATGGATGGGGGCCTTCAAATCTTGACAAATTTTGGGCAAAATGTGTGATGAGCTCGAGAGGAAGAGGGGAAGAACAGAGAGGAGAGGGGAAAGGGGAAGAACAGAGCGAGCTCGGGTGGACGAAGGGTTTATGTAGGATGACCTTTAGTACCGGTTCGTGCCAAGAACCGGTACTAAAGGGGCTGGAGGGGCCCCAGTCTGACAACATCCTGCCACCACTCTCATTAGTACCGGTTCGTGGCACGAACCGGTGCTAAAGGTTCGCCACGAACCGGTACTAATGAAAGCGGCCCGGCTAGCCGTTGGAACCGGCACTAATGTATACATTAGTGCCGGCTCAAATACAAACCGGCACTAATGTGCTTCACGTTTGACCCTTTTTCTACTAGTGTGGGCGGGGATCCAATGGCGCGGGGTTCGAAGGGGAGAAGGTTGGGGGTGGTGGAGCCGTGGCGCGGCGGGGCTCACCGGGGTGGGCGCGGTGGAGGAAGGTGGGGGCGAGGCGGGGGAAAGGTGGGAGAAGGTGAGGTGGTGCTCTGGCGGCGGCGACGCCAGTAGAAGGTGTAGGGAGGTGGGGGTTTGGACCGGGGGAAGAGGGAGGTGGGTGCCGTGCGGGAGCTGGGGGTGGGCTTTGTTAGTGGCAGTGGGGTGGTTCGGTTCGCAGTGCGGTACGGAGAGAGGTGTTAGCAGAATAAGCGATTCGGTGTGCAGAATAAGACTCTTAAGGGTGTTATCATAATAGACCGACCCTATATATATATGTTCATTTATGACATTCAGCACCCGTACACTCTGGTACGGCCAATACGCCAGGGGCTTTAGCATACCCCATAATACGGCGTGAGAAGTCCGAACACTTTTGACAGTGCGGACCCCGAACTTATAGCATTATATGCATCAGCTCCGAATCATGTCTTGGGTCAATAGTTGAGTTTGGTCGGCTCCCAAGTTTTGGTACCTTACGTTCCGCTATATCGGCTAAGGTAGCACTGGGAGAACTTCTGCGATTGTGCCGTGGTTCAGCTGGGCTAAGCACCTCAGTAGAGAAAGCTAAAACTGACTGTCATGATAAGGCGAGAGCTGGTCGCTGTTCGAGAGGTATCGAGTCCCTAAGGACTTATGCCGCTTAGAGCGAGGAGTTGGCTTTGTCCGGCTTAAGGCGTGCATAGCGCCCCGAATTCGGTCTTCCGAATACTAGGGGCTTCGCCAAAATTTAAAATTGTAGAATTCTATGGCTAAGTGAGAGTGATAAAGTAATATAGTCTGGTTGCCTCGTTCATTGTGCTGAGCACATCCCCCGAAGGACCCAACAATGGGAAAAAGAGTGCTCAGGTTTATTCCGAACACCCCAGCACTCGTGGCATGCGGGCAGAAGCCGGCGAGTGGCCATCTCTCAGATTTGATAAACAACCGCATAGACGGTAATATTTTAAATTCAAATAAGTGTTGCATAGCACATATGAACAAGTTTTCATAATACAGGATCACCCGAGCAAGTTTATTCAAAAATTACATCCTTTGCACACTCGTCCGCCACAAGACGGGCACCCTTCAGGACACCCCCATAATACATCTCAGGGTGGCGATGCTCCTTGCCCTGCGGCGGCCCCTCCTTCACCAGCTTCTCCGTGTCCATCTTGGCCCAGTGCACCTTCGCACGGGCAAAGGCCCAGCGTGCACCTTCGATGCAAACGGACCGCTTTATAGCCTGCAACGGGCAAGCATGCACAAGCTGCCTCACCAGGCCAAAGTAGCTGTGGGGAAGGGAGTCGCCAGGCCACATCCGGACTATAAGGCCCCTCATGGCCTGTTCGGCCGCCTTGTGCAGCTCGACCAGTTGCTTCAGCTGGTCGCTCATAGGCATCAGGTGTTTGGTCCCACTATACTGAGACCAGAATAGCTTCTCCGTCGAGCTTCCCTCCTCTGCCTGGTAAAACTTCGTGGCATCCGACACGCTACGGGGCAAATCTGTGAATGCTCCTAGAGAGCTCTGGACTCGGGTAAGTAACAAGTAATTTACTTTCACATGCTTGCTTTGCATATTGAATGCCTTACCCGCCGCTATCCTCCTCATCGCCTCAATCTCCCGGAGGGCCTTTTGGGCTTCAGCCTTGGCATTCTTTGTGCTCTCGAGGGCCGCGGCAAGCTCGGACTCTCGCGTCTTCGAGTCAAGCTCCAAAGCCTTGTGCTTCTTCACGAGAGCCTGGAGCTCTTGTTGCACCTCGCCCACCCGTTCCTCTTGCTTTTCCCGCTCGGTGCGCTCCTTGGCCGCTTTTTCTTCGGCCTCAAACAACGCTTGCTTCAGGGTCGCCACTTCGGTCGTGGCCCCTGGCACATTCATGATGATCCTGTCATTTCGCAGGCACATTCTCTTTAATATATAGACAAGGTATTACTTACCTTTGTTCTCCTCGAGCTGCCTCTTGGCAAGGCTGAGCTCTTTCTCGGACCCCTCGAGGTCCTGCTTCAGTGTAGCGAAGCCTGCGTACGCATACAGACATACTTATATTAGACTCCTGCAGATACTATTGATCCTCTATTCGGCTTTTCTTTGAACACGAAACAGGGCATCAGGGGCTACTGTCTATGCGGTAATATTTTTCCTATATTTTAAATACTTACCTCAAAGCCTGTGAGAAGGCTGGTACAGGCTTCAGTCAGTCCGCTCTAGGCAGACTCAACCTTCTTGATCACCGCACTCATAATAGTGTGGTGCTCTTTGTCGATGGAAGCGCCGCTAAGTGCTCCCAACAGTTCGTCCGGTGCCTCTGGATGGACAAAGGTCACCGGCACGGACGGCTTGCCCCTCTTGGAAGAGGGCCGCCTCCCCAAGTCCGGAACCACTGGAGGTTTCAGTGTAGTGTCCGGCTGCGGGCTGAACTTGGAGCCCTTGGGGGCCTTGCTCCCTTTGCTCCTGGAGTCCAGAAGGTCGCCTTGAGGCACCTCTGGGACTGTCTCCCCCCGGCTCGGTGCCCATTGAGACAGTACCTCGGCATTGTCCGCGGGGCAAGGAGAGGTGGTGGTTGGAAGTTTATCACTATCCATGTCCGACGATGATACGTCGATACGGGCTTGGGGCGGACTGCATAATCATATTCGACGTTAGGAGAAGCAGTGCAACAAAAGTATGCTATGAGTTACTCTGGTATCCGAATACTTACGACTTCGCCAGGGGCTGGGCCCTGAGCAGCCACTCGTCTTCGCTGTCGACGGCGGTGGTGGAACAGTCCGGAAGGAGAGTCCTTCCCTTCTTGGACCCTTCGGCCTCCCCGGTTGGGGCGGCCTTCCTTTTCTTGTCTCCCCCGGCTGGAGGGGGAGATTCTTCATCTTCTTTCTCCTTGTTTTCATGGGAGGAGTGTGTCTCCGAGTTATGGGACGATGAGTCTGATACCACCTAGCGCCGGGAACTCTTTCGGGTTCCCTTGGCCTTCTTCTTGGTCCTATCCGGCACCTCATAAGGAGCCGGAGTCCGCATCTCCGTCATGAGAGCGTCCGCAGGGTCTTCGGGCAGAGGGGCCGGACAGTTGATCTGCTCTGATGTCTCCATCTAGTCTTGTCAAAGGCATGGGAGCTCAGACCCCGCGCATGGTTAAACTATGGGAAATAAACACCCTATCAGATGACAGAACTTACCGGATTCGCAGAACGCTTTGCGCTTAGCCCGTTGTCCTCGGTAAGAGAAGGAGGGACCTCGGCGCCCTTGAACAACACCCTCCAAGACGTCTTTATGCATCGTGTCGAAGCGCTCGCTTAGAGTCTGGTGCCGGGCCGGGTCGAACTCCCATAAGTTGAAATCCCGTTGTTAACACGGGAGGATCCGGCGGAAGAGCATGACCTAGACTATGTTGACAAGCTTAAGATTTTTGCTTGTCATGTTCCAGATACACTTCTGGAGTCCGTCCAGCTCCACCGATGAACCCCAGGACAGGCCCTTCTCCTTCTAGGAAGTGAGCCGCATGGGGATTCCAGATCAAAACTCGGGGCCGCCACCCAGTTGGTGTCGCGCGGCTCGGTGATGTAGAACCAGGCCGATTGCCACCCCTTTATGGTCTCCGTGAAGGAGCCCTCGAGCCATATAACATTGGGCATTTTGCCCACCATGGCACCACCGCATTCCGCTTGTTGGCTGCCCACCACCTTCGGCTTGATATTGAAGGTCTTCAGCCACAGGCTGAAGTGGGGCCGGATGCGGAGGAAAGCCTCGCACACGACGATGAATGCTGAGATGTTGAGGATGAAATTTGGGGCCAGATCATGAAAGTCCAGCCCATAATAGAACATGAGGCCACGGACGAATGGATGGAGAGGAAACACCAGTCCGCGGACGAAGTGGGGGAGGAAAACCACCCTTTCGTGAGGTTCCGGGGTAGGGATGACCTGCCCCGCGGCTGGCAGCCGGTGCGCGATATCCGCGGCTAAGTATCCGGCTCCATGTAGCTTTTTGATGTGTCCCTCTGTGACGGAGGAGGCCATCCACTTGCCTCCCGCTCCGAACATGTTTGGAGAGAGTTGAGGAGAAGGATGTGGACTTGGGCGTTGGAGCTCGAGTGCGCGAGAATGGATGAGCAAGGAGGAAGAAGGCGTGGGTAGAAAAAGGTGAGATATTATCCCTTTATAAGGGCGGACTAAACTATGCGCCCCCACTAGCCTGGTAAAACTCGCTTATCCCCCAAGCGCCGTAATTGATGGCGCAGTTGGGTTACCCACGTCCATATTGATGAGGATACCGTAATAAGGGGAACACGATCTCTTCTTTGACAAGACGTGTCAAGAAACCAACTCGCGTTATGTGCGAGGCTGGTTAAAGAAAAATGGTTTGAATAATTACCGGGCCATGGCGTGATGTCATGCTGCCAAAACGTGTCAGCAGATTAGATTTGTGGAAATATTATTCTCTCTACCACTAGTGCAAAACCGGGCAATAGCACCGGTTCGTAAGGCCCTTTAGTGCCGGTTCCATAACCGGCACTAAAGTGTGGGCACTAAAGCCCCCCCCCCCTTTAGTACCGGTTCAGCACGAACCGGTGCTAAAGGGCAAACACGTGGCACGAGCCAGCTCCGTGGGCGCGTATTCTCTCTACCATGCGTAGGACACGTGGCACGAGCCAGCCCCAACCGGTACTAAATGTTTTGGTGTGTGTTGTTTTTTTTACTTTAATTATGTGTTTTCAATTTAATTTAGTGATTGTTTGACATTATAATGAGTTGTTAAATCATTAGGTTATTAGTTTGACTGGATGCGTGTGGATCCTAGCTAAGTCATCAAGTATATGTCATATCCATATTATATATACTTGATCACCTACTTAAGTGATCGAGGTAATATATATGGATATGGTATATATATACTTGATCACTTAGCTAGAATCCATCCAGTTGAAACTAATATGCAATTTCTTTCATAAATGATATAATAACTCATCATCATCATCATCATATTAATTAATATAAAAACTATTGCATCATATATATCATCACCAACGGTTTTCATAGCAAAGATATCATCGAGTTCAACATGGTAATGATATTATAAGTGTTCATAACACCACAAAAGCAAATCACTGTTTTAGATTAAGTTCAGGACGAAGAACATGGACATGAGAGGACAAGTACTAAGAGCATGAACTAGCTAATTAATCACTCCTGCTGCTCTCTCTCAGGTAAAATAGCATCGAACATTTATACCTTTGCTGATTCATTATATTGGAGCATGCAGATGAACCTGTCTCCTAATCGTGGGTTGCGCTTCTGATTGCTACCCCCTAGTACTTCTCTGTGATCATTCACAATTTTGCTCCAGTCTTTTACTATTAAGCATTCCTTGCTATTAGAAATCCTAAATGCACTAAAATGCATTGTAGGATATCTTGGCCGTAAGCTAACAATATTCCTTAGCAATGAAGTTTAGCTTAAAAAAATAATGTATGCAAAAGATGCACTGAGAAGAAATAGTAGAAATCTTACCATCTTTCCTAAATATATGTGACCATAGTTCAGTACGAACACTATTGGTCGCACGTTTTGAGTACTAACATTTCTAAGTGCAGGAAAGAAATTTGTCTTGATAGCATCAAGAACCTCAAGCCATGAAACATAATGACTTGTCTCCTCGCAGTTTAGTTCAGCCCCGGGATAGTGGATGGTCCTGTCTACCAAGCGCTGGACATGTTTGCTTGACAGGAAGTAAGCTGTCAATATTAATTGAGATCTATTAATTATTCAACTGGTTCAAATAATCTCATATCGAAGGCATAAATATGGTTGAGAAACTTACATAATGGTAGAACTGGAGGCGTCTGCACATCGACCAGATGTCTCTATTACCTTCAATATCATCTTCCGGACGAATATCAAAGGTGATAACCATATCAGGCTCAAATGCATAAGCCTTGCATTGTTCTTGCCAAGTTTTGCATTCAAAATAGGTGTATGTGTCTACATTGTATAATTTGACGTTGAAGGTATAACCATGCTCGGTCTTCAAGTAAACTCTTTTTACCTCCATAGTTTCGTTAGGACTGAAACCTATCTTATCCAAGACAAAAATTCTTGCATTGCAGGGGATACTCTAGTAGAATAGTGAAAAATTAAAATTAAAAGGTGAAGCAAAATGAAGCATAAGTCATGCTTAATTACGACAAAATACTTGTCGTTGTGACTTACTGTATCCACTTCAAAGTTCTCATCCAGCTTGATGCCGAAGCATCTATTATCAACTAGAAAATTTTGGCCGCACAGGCCGCGCTAGTCTTCGCAGTATTCACACATAATGAAATCGTGTTCGTCGTCGGAAGACATTCTTATGTTCATAGGTGAAACATTAAACACTTATTAGTTCTATTAATTCAACTAATTCTGTTAATTCAACTAGTTCAACTAAGCACTTACGAAGAATATACCTAATTAATTAAACTAATTCAACTAACTAGTTCAACTAATTAATTGAACTAATTCATCTAATATCTAACATATATGTTCATATATAGGTGAAACATTAAACACTTACTAGTTCTATTAATTCAACTAAATAAACTAGTTCTATTAATTCAACTAAGCATTTACTAAAAATAAACTAGTTCTATTAATTTCTTACTAAAATAAAGTAGGCAGTTCTATATAGTAATATTTTGATTAGATCATCAAATCTCATATACCTAAATTTTCTTACTAAAAATAAACTTGTTCTATTAATTTTCATACTAAAAATAAACTAGTTATATTAATTCAACTAGTTCAAATAATCTCATATATATATATACCTAATTAATATCTAGCTATACTAATTCAACTAGTTCAACTTGTTCTAATTCATGTAAAATATATTTAACATCTTTTCCATACAATTCATCTAACCATTAACATTCTAACATTATTATCTACGTAATTTATCTAACATTAATCTAAACAACAGAAAATAGAAAATAAGTAAAAATTAACAATGTGTGTGTGTATGTGTGTGTGTGTACGTACGACCGGGGGACGGCGGCGTACGGGCGGCGGCGGGCGACGACGGGGGGACGGGCGTGGCGGCGACGTACGGGCGCGGCGGGGGCGACGGGTCGGGCGGTGACAGCGACGGGCGGCAGGGGCGGCGAGGGCAGCGCGCGATGGGGCAACGGGCGCGCGGCGAAGAAGTTTGGATCGAGAAGAACTACTGGTGGTCGATGAACTGATTTTTTGTAGGTTCCATATATATAGGAGGGGTCTTGAGTGCCGGTTGGAGCCACCAACCGGTACTAAAGGCCAATTTTCGCCAGGCCAAGGGGCGGGAAACGGCCCCTTTAGTACCGGTTCGTGCCACGAACCGGTACTAAAGACCGCCCCCCCCCCCCCTTTAGTACCGGTTGGAGCCACCAACCGGTACTAATGGTTGTGCGCTGCCACCGGTGGTGCACAATGTTTAGTCCCACCTCGCCGAGCGAAGGGCAGTCGCACTGGTTTACAAACCCAGTCGCAGCTGCTCCTTCGAGCTTCTCTATATAGCAGGCTTCTGGCCCTAACTATGGCGCGCTGCCCTGTGAGTCTGCTGGCCCTTCTGGGCCTGCATTTGCACACCCTAGGTCTGGCAGGCCCACTGGGCAGCGCGCCAACAAATTTTTTATATAGTTTTTTCTTTTCTGCATTATTTATTTTCTTCTATTTATTTTTGAGTAATTTTTTATGTAGTTTTTTTTATTTTCTGCATTATTTACTTTCTTCTATTTATTTTTGAGTAATTTTTTTGTATAGTTTTTTCTGCATTATTTCTTTTCTTCTATTTATTTTCTTCTATTTCCAGTTTGTACACGAAGTGCGTCTAGTTTTTGCCGTGACCCTCTCTACCATGCCAAGTTCCAACATTTTCAGAATTCATTTTGTAGTGATTTTCAATTTCACAATCATTTAGCTCTCTAAACAATTAGGTAAATGACCGAAAAACAACAAATGATGTCAGAACATGTTGGAAATTGATGATGTCGCTTTGAATGCTGCATACTGAACACAAAAGAAGTCCGGAATTCAAATAAATTTAAAAAACATTGAAGTGCCCGTGTAACAGATGAGTTCTCGTCCGAAACCCTGATACTCCGAAAGAGTTTGTCCAATTTGTACACGAAGTGCATCCAGTTTTTGCCATGACCCTCTCTACTCTTTCGCACATGCTATGCGGGTGAAATGATGATACCATGCCATGTTTCAACATTTTCATAATTCATTTTGTAGTGATTTTCAATTTCACGGTCATTTAGCTCTCTAAACAATTAGGTAAATGACCGAAAAACAACAAATGATGTCAGAACATATTGGAAATTGATGATGTCGCTTTGAATGCTGCATACTGAACACAAAAGAAGTCCAGAGTTCAAATAAGTTTAAAAAACATTGAAGTGCCCGTGTAACAGATGAGTTCTCGTTCGAAACCCTGATACTCCGAAAGAGTTTGTACAGTTTGTACACGAAGTGCGTCCAGTTTTTGCCGTGACCCTCTCTACTCTTTCGCACATGCTATGCGGGTGAAATGATGATACCATGCCAAGTTTCAACATTTTCTGAATTCATTTTGTAGTGATTTTCAATTTCACGGTCATTTAACTCTCTAAACAATTAGGTAAATGACCGAGAAACAACAAATGATGTCAGAAGATGTTGGAAATTGATGACGTCGCTTTGAATGCTGCATACTGAACACAAAAGAATTCCGGAGTTCAAATAAGTTTAAAAAACATTGAAGTGCCCGTGTAATAGATGAGTTCTCGTCCGAAACCCTGATAGTCCGAAAGAGTTTGTCAGTTTGTACACGAAGTGCGTACAGTTTTTGCCGTGACCGTCTCTACTCTTTCGCACATGCTATGCGGGTGAAATGATGATACCATGCCATGTTTCAACATTTTCAGAATTCATTTTGTAGTGATTTTCAATTTCACGGTCATTTAGCTCTCTAAACAATTAGGTAAATGACCGAAAACAACAAATGATGTCAGAACATATTGGAAATTGATGATGTCGCTTTGAATGCTGCATACTGAACACAAAAGAAGTCCAGAGTTCAAATAAGTTTAAAAAACATTGAAGTGCCCGTGTAACAGATGAGTTCTCGTCCGAAACCCTGATACTCCAAAAGAGTTTGTACAGTTTGTACACGAAGTGCGTCCAGTTTTTGCCGTGACCCTCTCTACTCTTTCGCACATGCTATGCGGGTGAAATGATGATACCATGCCAAGTTTCCACATTTTCCGAATTCATTTTGTAGTGATTTTCAATTTCACGGTCATTTAACTCTCTAAACAATTAGGTAAATGACCGAGAAACAACAAATGATGTCAGAACATGTTGGAAATTGATGACGTCGCTTTGAATGCTGCATACTAAACACAAAAGAATTCCGGAGTTCAAATAAGTTTTAAAAACATTGAAGTGCCCGTGTAATAGATGAGTTCTCGTCCGAAACCCTGATAGTCCGAAAGAGTTTGTCCAGTTTGTACATGAAGTGCGTCCAGTTTTTGCCGTGACCCTCTCTACTCTTTCGCACATGCTATGCGGGTGAAATGATGATGCCATGCCAAGTTTTAACATTTTCAGAATTGATTTTGTAGTGATTTTCAATTTCACAGTCATTTAGCTCTCTAAACAATTAGGTAAATGACTGAAAAACAACAAATGATGTCAGAACATGTTGGAAATTGATGATGTCGCTTTGAATGCTGCATACTGAACACAAAAGAAGTTAGGAGCTCAAATAAGTTTAAAAAACATTGAAGTGCCCGTGCAACAGATGAGTTCTCGTCCGGAACTCTGATACTCCGAAAGAGTTTGTCCAGTTTGTACACGAAGTGCGTCCAGTTTTTGCCGTGACCCTCTCTACTCTTTCGTGCATGCTATGCGGGTGATATGATGATACCATGCCAAGTTTCAACATTTTCAGGATTCATTTTTTAGTGATTTTCAATTTCACGGTCATTTAGCTCTCTAAACAATTAGGTAAATGACCGAAAAACAACAAATGATGTCAGAACAAGTTGGAAATTGATGGCGTCGCTTTGAATCCTGCATACTGAACACAAAAGAAGTCCGGAGTTCAAATAAGTTTAAAAAACATTGAAGTGCCCGTGTAACAGATGAGTTCTCGTCCGAAACCCTGATACTCCGAAAGAGTTTGTCCAGTTTGTACACGAAGTACGTCCAGTTATTTCGTGACCCTCTCTACTCTTTCGCGCATGCTATGCGGGTGATATGATGATACCATGCCAAGTTTCAACATTTTCAGGATTCATTTTGTAGTGATTTTCAATTTCACGGTCATTTAGCTCTCTAAACAATTAGGTAAATGACTGAAAAACAACAAATGATGTCAGAACATGTTGGAAATTGATGACGTCGCTTTGAATGCTGCATACTTAACACAAAAGAAGTCTGGAGTTCAAATAAGTTTAAAAAACATTGAAGTGGCCATGTAACAGATGAGTTCTCGTCTGAAACCCTAATACTCTGAAAGAGTTTGTCCAGTTTGTACACGAAGTGCGTCCAGTTTTTGCCGTGACCCTCTCTACTCTTTTGCGCATGCTATGCGGGTGATATGATGATACCATGCCAAGTTTCAACATTTTCAGGATTCATTTTGTAGTGATTTTCAATTTCACGGTCATTTAGCTCTCTAAACAATTAGGTAAATGACCGAAAAACAACAAATGATGTCAGAACATGTTGGAAATTGATGACATCGCTTTGAATGCTGCATACTGAACACAAAAGAAGTCCGGAGTTCAAATAAGTTTAAAAAACATTGAAGTGGCCATGTAACAGATGAGTTCTCGTCCGAAACCCTGATACTCTGAAAGAGTTTGTCCAGTTTGTACACGAAGTGCGTCTAGTTTTTGCCGTGACCCTCTCTACTCTTTCGCACATGCTATGCGGGTGGTATGATGATACCATGCCAAGTTTCAACATTTTCAGGATTCATTTTGTAGTGATTTTCAATTTCACGGTCATTTAGCTCTCTAAACAATTAGGTAAATGACCAAAAAACCACAAATGATGTCAGAACATGTTGGAAATTGATGACGTCGCTTTGAATGCTGCATACTGAACACAAAAGAAGTCCGGAGTTCAAATAAGTTATTAAAAATAAAAAAGAGGTGCAATGCTGGTTAATTTTCTTCAAGCCATTGGGAATAGTGTAAACTGCACTGCACATAGCTCAGTGCAATCTATGCTATTCTGCAAGGCTTGAAGCTAATCAACATGTAGGTGAGCATTGCAACTCTTCGTAATTGTCTGTGCACTCACGGCTTATAAACCGCTCATACTGCCTCTCTCTTGGCGAGGTGGGACTAAAAATCAGCTTACAAAGAAACTCTAGTACCGGTTCATGGCATGAACCGGTACTAAAGGTCTTCGTGGGGGCCCCAGACTGACCATAGCCTGACACAGCCTCATTAGTACCGGTTCGTGGAATGAACCGATACTAAAGGTTACCCACGAACCGGTACTAATGATGCCCGCCCGCCTAGCCGTTGGAACCGGCACTAATGGTCACATTAGTGCCGGCTCAAATTCAATTCGGCACTAATGTGCTTCACATTTGACCCTTTTTCTACTAGTGTACGGTGGTATGTGGAACTTATTTTGCAGGGTCGGACACTATCCTTGTATTCAAACTCTTCTGTGGCGTATTTGGAGGAGGAACCTGCCTTGCAATGCCGAAGACAACACTGCACGCCGCACTCGTCATCATTGAAGCCTGGTTCAGGGGCTACTGAGGGATTCCTGGATTAGGGGGTCTCCGGATAGCCGGACTATATCCTTTGGCCGGACTGTTGGACTATGTAGATATGAGATTGAAGACTTCGTCCCGTGTCCGGATGGGACTCTACTTGGCGTGGAAGGCAAGCTAGGCAATACGGATATGTATATCTCCTCCTTTGTAACCGACCTTGTGTAACCCTAGCCCCTTCCGGTGTCTATATAAACCGGAGGGTTTTAGTCTGTAGGACAACATACAATCATACCATAGGCTAGCTTCTAGGGTTTAGCCTCTCCGATCTCATGGTAGATCAACTCTTGTACTACCCATATTATCAAGAATAATCAAGCAGGACGTAGGGCTTTACCTCCATCAAGAGGGTCCGAACTTGGGTAAAACATCGTGTCCCCCGCCTCCTGTTACCATCCGCCTTAGACGCACAGTTCGGGACCCCCTACCCGAGATCTGCCGGTTTTGACAATGACACCCCCAGTGGATTTGGCGTTGCGCCGATCAAGAGGGTACCGACAGCTATGTTCTCTTTGGTTCGAATACGACCTATGTTTGAACAGGAAGCCCCCAAATGACCTTGAGAATTTTTTAACGACTCTGATTCGAATACGATCAAAGTCAGACCCAAAAGGGGTTAAGCTCGATTCTAATACAATCAACCCCCAATGATCTTTTGAAGCAGGGTACCTATGTTTGAGTTGTGCCTGGCAACAGACTCTCTTTGGCACCTTTAATTTTTCCTGAGAACTCGAGTTTTGTGAGAGATAAATTCTTATTGAACCGGGATTTTGAAACAGATATTGAGAGTTTCAAAGCTTTGTGGGAGACAGAGTTACCTTGAGCTAGATTTTGAATCGGATGTTTGAGAGCTTCAGCGCTTTCTGGGAGACAGATTTCCCTCGAATCGGATTTTGAACAAGAATCCTTCTTTTTAGGCCGGAAATTTTCTGACGGCCTTTAAATATTCGCCAATAAGGCAGTAGCCTTCGGGGCCGGGTTATTTTCCACTATGGAGTTGATGACCAAAGGCTATGGAGTTGATGACCGAAGGCCGGAAATCTAGAGTTCTTGAATCTGATATGTTTAAACCAGAAATTATCCACTATGGAGTTGATGATCACCATGGTGAAGCTGAAATCAATCACGACTGAGTCAGGCTTGGGAGTAGATAGATGAGACGGCGGCTGGGAAG
Organism: Triticum aestivum; assembly: GCF_018294505.1. NCBI lineage: Eukaryota > Viridiplantae > Streptophyta > Magnoliopsida > Poales > Poaceae > Triticum > Triticum aestivum. The sequence goes on from NC_057794.1 coordinate 20,568,354, forward strand.
GCGGCTGACGGTTTAGCACGGAGGCGACTGGCGGCTTGCTGCTATAGCGAGGTGGCCGGGCTGCGCTAAAGGCGGAGGCGTCAAGCCGGAGCCGAGGCGGCCACGCGGCCAAGCAGCTCGACACCGGCCATGGTGGCTCAATGCAGCAGGGGAGACCGCGATCGAGGTGGAAACATGGTCGCAGCAGCCTGGTGGGTCCGAGGTGGAGTGCATATAGCCTGACGAATCCGAGGTGTAGCCGGCGCGGGGTGGCACAGGAAGCCAGCAAGGCGGGTCAAGGCGCTGGCAGTGCAGTGGCCAATTTTGAGGAAGTTACAAGGGCCATCCAAGGCGCCCCCAAGGCCGGAACAAAGCGCGGCTTGGTGCACCAGCGCGGCTCGTAGGCGGAGACATGCGGCTCAAGGCCGAAGCAAGGCGGAGCTGCAGCCGCGGGGGCGACTTGCGACGGTGATACATCTCCAACGTATCTATAATTTTTGATTGCTCCATGCTATATTATCTACTGTTTTGGACATTATTGGGCTTTATTATCCACTTTTATATTATTTTTGGGACTAACCTACTAACCGAAGGCCCATCCTAGAATTGTTGCTTTTGCCTATTTTAGGGTTTCAAAGAAAAGTAATATCAAACGGAGTCCAATCGGAATGAAACCATCGGGAACGTGATTTTCTCAACGAACAAGACCCAGGGGACTTGGACCCTACGTCAAGACAAAACAGAGGAGGCCACGAGGTAGGGGGGCGCACCCCCCCCCCCCAGGCGCGTCCTCCACCGTTGTGGGCCCCCTGTTGCTCCACCGACGTACTCCTTCCTCCTATATATACCTACGTACCCGTACCCCAAACAATCAGACACGGAGCAAAAACCCTAATTCCACCGCCGCAACTTTCTGTATCCACGAGATCCCATCTTGGGGCCTGTTTCGGAGCTCCGCCGGAGGGGGAATCGATCACGGAGGGCTTCTACATCATCACCATAGCCCCTCCGATGAAGTGTGAATAGTTTACCTCAGACCTACGGGTCCATAGTTATTAGCTAGATGGCTTCTTCTCTCTTTTTGGATCTCAATACAATGTTCTCCCCCTCTCTTGTGGAGAACTATTCGATGTAACCTTCTTTTTGCGGTGTGTTTGTTGAGATCGATGAATTGTGGGTTTATGATCAAGTCTATCTATGAACAATATTTGAATATTCTCTGAATTCTTTTATGTATGATTGGTTATCTTTGCAAGTCTCTTCGAATTATCAGTTTGGTTTGGCCTACTAGATTGATCTTTCTTGCAATGGGAGAAGTGCTTAGCTTTGGGTTCAATCTTGTGGTGTCCTTTCCCAGTGACAGTAGGGGCAGCAAGGCACGTATTGTATTGTTGCCATTGAGGATAATAAGATGGGGTTTTCATCATATTGCATGAGTTTATCCCTCTACATCATGTCATCTTCCTTAAGGCGTTATTCTGTTTTCATTAACTTAATACTCTAGATGCATGCTGGATAGCGGTCGATGAGTGGAGTAATAGTAGTAGATGCAGGCAGGAGTCCGTCTACTTGTCTCGGACGTGATGCCTATATACATGATCATACCTAGATATTCTCATAAGTATGCTCAATTCTGTCAATTGCTCAACAGTAATTTGTTCACCCACCATAGAATACTTATGCTCTTGAGAGAAGCCACTAGTGAAACATATGGCCCCCGGGTCTATCTTCATCATATTAATCTTCCAATACTTAGTTATTTCCTTTTCTTTCTACTTTGCTTTTATTTTACTTTGCATCTTTATCATAAAAATACCAAGAATATTATCTTATTATATCTATCAAATCTCACTCTCGTAAGTGGCCGTGTAGGGATTGACAGCCCCTTATCGCGTTGGTTGCGAGGATTTATTTTTTTGTGCAGGTACGAGGGACTCGCACGTAGCCTCCTACTGGATTGATACCTTGGTTCTCAAAAACTTAGGGAAATACTTATGCTACTTTGCTGCATCATCCCTTCCTCTTCGGGGAATACCAACGCAGTGCTCAAGAGGTAGCAAGGAGGATTTCTGGCGCCGTTGTCGGGGAGTCTACGCAAAAGTCAATATACCAAGTACCCATCACAATACCTATCTCCCGCATTACATTATTTGCCATTTGCCTTTTCCTCTCCCCCAGTTCACCCTTGCCGTTTTATTCGCCCTCTCTCTCTCTCTCTATCCTCCCTCTCTTTCTCTATTTGCCTCTTTTTGCCCTTTGCACCTTCTGCCGTTATGTGTGAAATTGGGGAAATTATTGTCGATATGGACAATAATAATATCATGAAAAATTCTGATGCTCCTACTAAAGAACCACCCATCTTACATACAAAAAAAATTCCGTGTTGGTAGTGGTAATATTATTGGAAAAGGAGTTATTCAAGATTTCTTTACTTGTGTCGGTGCTTTACCTTCTATGGGTAGTTCTATCCTTCACAGAACTAGTAGTCTTGCGGACGCTATTGCCATGCTTGTAGTTGAACTTGAAAGACAATTCATGCACATGTATCCTTTCATACAAAGGATTTTCCTAGAATTTTCTAATATTGAGCATTCTTCTGTTAAGCGTGCTGCTACTATCTTTTCGGATCATGAGTTTAGATTCATAATAAAAGAGGCCAAAGAAATCTTTGTGCATTATAGGGTGGACGCTTTCTGTCCTCCCATAGAGGCTATCCTTTTTGATAAAGAAGAAATAATGTGTTTTCAATCTCTAGACTATGTTGCTTTCAATGAAAATCTTAGAAAAAGGGTTCCTTCCAATGTTTTAGTTGATAGAATTTCTGAGATTAATGATGATTTTGCCATTCGAAATAATGAACTAGGATATTCTCTTGAATATAGGCTCACAAAGTTCTGTCAAAAGAATGCTTACAATGATGAATTGGTTGTGCAATGCGAAGGACCAAAGGAGGAACCTATACCTCCCAAGGTTGATCTTGGGGACTTTTACCCCATTAAATTTAGCCCTTTTGATTACTTTTGCTTGCCTCAAAGAAAACTTGCTGCCGAACGTAGAGAATATGAAATGAGTTTTAATGATCTATCTTATTATTATGGCAATACCTAGATCTATCCTTGCTTGTTATGCCTAGCTAGGGGCGTTAAACGATAGCGCTTGTTGGGAGGCAACCCAATTTTATTTTATTCCTTGCTTTTTTCTCCTGTTTAGTAATAAATAATTTATTTAGCGTCTTTTTAGGTTGTGGTTTTTGTGTTTAATTAGTGTTTGTGCCAAGTGGAACCGTTGGGAAGACTTGGGGAATGTCTTGTTAATCTTGCCGTAAAAAACAGAAACTTTAGTGCTCACGAGAACTGCTGCCATTTTTATTTGGAAAGTGATAGTTAGTTAATTCTTTTTGAAGATGATTAATAGATAAATTCCTCACGTCCAGAAATTTATTTTTGAATTTTTTGGGTTCCAGATCTTGCGCTAGCTACAGATTACTACAGACTGTTCTGTTTTTGACAGATTCTATTTTTCATGTGTTGTTTGCTTATTTTGATGAATCTATGTCTAGTAAAATAGTTTATAAACAATAGAGAAGTTGGAATACAATAGGTTTAACACCAATATAAATAAAAAATGAGTTCATTACAGTACCTTGAAGTGGTCTTTTGTTTTCTTTCGCTAACGGAGCTCACGAGATTTTCTACTTTAAGTTTTGTGTTGTGAAGTTCTCATGTTTTGGGTAAAGATTTGATGGATTATGGAACAAGGAGTGGCAATAGCCTAAGATTGGGGATGCCCATGGCACCCCCAAGATAATGTAAGGACACCTAAAAGCCAAAGCTTGGGGATGCCCCGGAAGGCATCCCCTCTTTTCGTCTACTTCTATCGGTAACTTTACTTGGAGCTATATTTTTATTCACCACATGATATTGATACATCTCCAACGTATCTATAATTTTTGATTGCTCCATGCTATATTATCTACTGTTTTGGACATTATTGGGCTTTATTATCTACTTTTATTTTATTTTTGGGACTAACCTATTAACCGGAGGCCCAGCCCAGAATTGTTTTTTTTGCCTGTTTTAGGGTTTCGAAGAAAAGGAATATCAAACGGAGTCCAAATGGAATGAAACCTTCGGGAACGTGATTTTCTCAACGAACAAGACACAGGAGACTTGGACCCTACGTCAAGGCACAAAATAGGAGGCCACGAGGTAGGGGGCGCGCCTACCCCCCCCCCCAGGCACGCCTTCCACCCTCATGGGCCCCCAGTTGCTCCACCGACGTACTCCTTCCTCCTATATATACCTACGTACCCCCAAACGATCGGATACGGAGTCAAAAACCTAATTCCACCGCTGCAACTTTCTGTATCCACGAGATCCCATCTTGGGGCCTGTTCCGGAGCTCCGCCGGAGGGGGCATCGATCACGGAGGGCTTCTACATGAACACCATAGCCCCTCCGATGAAGTGTGAGTAGTTTACCTCAGACCTACGGGTCCATAGTTATTAGCTAGATGACTTCTTCTCTCTTTTTGGATCTCAGTACAATGTTCTCCCCCTCTCTTGTGAAGAACTATTCGATGTAATCTTCTTTTTGTGGTGTGTTTGTTGAGACCGATGAATTGTGGGTTTATGATCAAGTCTATCTATGAAGAATATTTGAATCTTCTCTGAATTCTTTTATATATGATTGGTTATCTTTGCAAGTCTCTTTGAATTATCAGTTTGGTTTGGCCTACTAGATTGATCTTTCTTGCAATGGGAGAAGTGCTTAGCTTTGGGTTCAATCTTGCGGTGTCCTTTCCAAGTGACAGTAGGGGCAGCAAGGCACGTATTGTATTGTTGCCATCGAGGATAACAAGATGGGGTTTTTCATCATATTGCATGAGTCTATCCCTCTACATCATGTCATCTTGCTTAAGGCGTTACTCTGTTTTCATTAACTTAATACTCTAGATGCATGCTGGATAGCGGTCGATGAGTGGAGTAATAGTAGTAGATGCAGGCAGGAGTCCGTCTACTTGTCTCAGACGTGATGCCTATATACATGATCATACCTAGATATTCTCATAAGTATGCTCAATTCTGTCAATTGCTCAACAGTAATTTGTTCACCCACCGTAGAATACTTATGCTCTCGAGAGAAGCCACTAGTTAAACCTATGGCCCCCGGGTCTATCTTCATCATATTAATCTCCTACTACTTAGTTATTTCCTTTGCTTTTTACTTTTCCGTTATTTTACTTTGCATCTTTATCAAAAAAATACCAAAAATATTATCTTATCATATCTACCATATCTCACTCTCGTAAGTGGCCGTGTAGGGATTGGGAACCCCTATTTGCGTTGGTTGCAAGGATTTATTTGTTTTCTGCAGGTACGAGGGACTCGCGCGTAGCCTCCTACTGGATTGATACCTTGGTTCTCAAAAACCGAGGGAAATACTTACGCTACTTTGCTGCATCATCCCTTCTCTTCGGGGAAAACCAACACAGTGCTCAAGAGGTAGCAAGAAGGATTTCTGGTGCCGTTGTCGGCGAGGTCTACGCAAAAGTCAATATACCAAGTACCCATCACATACCCTTATCTCCTGCATTACGTTATTTGCCATTTGCCTCCCGTTTTCTTCTTCCACACTTCACCCTTGTCGTTTTATTCGCCATCTCTCTCTATCCTCCCCCTCTTTCTCTATTTGCCTCTATTTGCCCGCTTGCTTTTTGTTTGCTTGTGTGTTATTTTGCTTGCTTGTCATGATGGCTCTACCTCAATTTGGTGATCTTCACCTTAAAAGATTAGAAGAGATCGAAAGCAATGTCAGGAGCTTTATGGTTTTGCAATTTGCACGGCCCATTAGCTTCCGGGGTGCTCGTTTCGGACCAACAGGGAAGTATTCTGTGCCTTAAGCTAAATATGCACAAATGCTATGTGTCACCCGTGGCAAGCATTATTGTGCAGCTGTCTACACGCGCTCGCTAGCGGGCTGGCCCATGAAGCGGCTATTGAGTGTTCTCTTTGAATGGTTTTAGGAAGGTTCTGGGAGCTTCTCGTCTAGTTTTTCAAAGCTTCCGGGCTGGGTTTTTATCCTGTTTGGTTTTTCTATTTTATTTCATGTCTTACGCGGGTTTTCAAAATTTCATGAAAATTTGATTTCATCAATGTTTTTGAATATTGCGGATATTTTGGAAACCACGATGATTTGAATTCGTAAACTTTATGACTTTCACAAATATTTCTCAAAGCACTATTTTAATTCGTGGTGTTTTTTGAACTTCATGAACATTTTTAAAATTCACAAGTATTTTTTTATTTCATGAATAACATTTCGAATTCGTCAAGGCTTTATAAATTATGGAACATCTTTTGAATTCATGTACCTTTTACATTTTCGTGAACTCGTTTTGAATTCATGAACATTTTATAATTACAAGAATATTTTTCAAATTCACGTACATTTTCTGAATTAGTGAACATTTTTAATCCCTTGATTTTTTTTCAACTCATAAACATTTTTTCTAGGCAAAAAAATCGCTCAACAAACCATTTCGTGTGGCGCCCGACAGCCAGGTGCTGCACTCCAAAGTGCAGCGCCTAGATGTCAGGCGTTGCACGTCTGGCCAGCGTGGCACAGATGGGCCCCGCACCGAGCAGTACAGCACCGTGGAGCTAGGCGCCACACATGTGATGTGCAGCGCCTAGCTCTTAGGTGCTGGACATTCTGTTAGTAGTGGGAAGGCTAGTCCCCCTCCCCCACCCCCCACACCCCACCCCCACCCGTGATTTCCCCTCTCCTCCCTCACAAATCCTTCTCCAAATCTTTCAAATATGAAGATTTTGTCTGTGGATTTTGAACCCGATCCCTTCCTCAAGGCAATCTCCTCCGATCCCCTCATTTTCATCCGAAAAATGCTCACATTTGCTCATATGTTGCTAGTTTGGGGAAACCCTAGTTTTTTATGGATCTTGAATTTTGTATGGAGATATGAGATGTTTGTTTCCCAATTTACTAGGGTTAGGCTTCTTAGTATGTTATGGTTAGGGTTATGGGTGGTGTTATGTTGGGGTTAGGGTTAGGGTTGTTAGTACGTTAGGGTTATGCTTATGGTTATTGTTTAGTGGGGGTCAGGGTTATTGTTTCATATATATGTTAGGGCTTTTATTTTGTTTTAATCTTGGGATGATTACTTATGCAATATATGTTACGTTGTGTTGTTTTAATTATACTAGGGATGTGAAGAACGTGTGTTTATGTTCATCATGTGGACAAAGACGCCTTCTTGAAAGGAAATATTGAACCAGACCCGGATGAGCGTGACATGGTGTCTGAGAGTAGTCCTAGCTATGCGGAGGTCTTGGAACAAGTGAGGAAAGATTTGAATTGGATGGACCCAAGTGATATCGTTGAGTTGGAGGTAAGGCATAATATAGGTTTTGAAATGCACATCCGTTGGAAGACGATGAGTGTGAACTCCGAGCAATGTTGGGTTGCATACAAGGAGACGGTGGCTGAAGTAGACAAGGCTCTTTAGTTATTTCCTACGAAGAAGGTTGAGTCTACTTTGCATTTGGACTTGAACCGGAATGCCTCCCCGTCTGTTGCTAGTAGTCCCCCACCCATGAACCAAGATGAAATGAGTGAACCTTCTTTGACTCAACAAGTGAGGCAAACATTAAGCCCAATTTCAAACAACCAAAATGAATCTTTGCAAGAGGAGAATGATGAGTATGAGGACGATGACAGTGAAGTTGATCTCCATGACAACAATGTGGGTGATCTCGAGAAATATCATGTGCAAGAGACAATGGGCCATTCCATCCCTTATTCCCGTGGCTATGCATCGAAGCCGGATGACAAAGGTCCCGATGAAGAAGTTGATGAGGAGGTAGTTCACGGTGAAGGAGGCCGAAGCTTTTGAGAAGGTATTTAGGTGGGATCATCGAACACCATTATTCAAGGATGTTAGTGTTGGGGAACATAGTAATTTCAAAAAAATTCCTATGCACACGCAAGATCATGGTGATGTATAGCAACGAGACGGGAGAGTGTTGTCTACGTACCCTCGTAGACCATAAGCGGAAGCGTTATGACAACGCGGTTGATGTAGTCGTACGTCTTCACGGTCAACCGATCCTCAGTACCGAATGTACGGCACCTCCGCGTTCAGCACACGTTCATCTCGGTGACGTCCCACGAACTCACGATCCAATAGAGCTTTGGGAAGAGCTTCGTCAGCACGACGGCGTGGTGACGATGTTGATGAAGCTACCGACGCAGGGCTTCGCCTAAGCACCGCTATGATATGACCGAGGTGGATTATGGTGGAGTGGGCCACCACACACGGCTAAGAGATCAATGATCAATTGTTGTGTCTCCAAGGGGTGCCCCCTCCCTATATATAAAGGATTGGAGGAGGGGCAGGGGGCGACCTCCTATGGTGCGCCCCATGAGGAGTCCTACTCCCACCGGGAGTAGGACCCCCTTCCAAGGAGGAGTAGGAGAGGAGAAGGAAGGTAGAGAAGGAAAGGGGGGCGCCTCCCTCCCTCCTTGTCCAATTCGGACTAGTGGTGGAGGGGCCGCGCGGCTGCCCTGGCCGCCCCGCCTCTTCTCCCACTAAGGCCCATTAGGCCCAATATACTCCCCGGGGGGTTCCGGTAACCCCCCAGTACTCCAGTATATGTCCGAAACCTCCCAAAACACTTCCGGTGTCCGAACATAGTCGTCCAATATATCGATCTTTATGTATCGACCATTTCAAGACTCCTCGTCATGTCCGTGATCATATCCGGGACTCCGAACTACCTTCGGTACATCAAAACACAAAAACTCATAATACCGATCGTCACAGATCTTTAAGCGTGCGGACCCTACGGGTTCGAGAACTATGTATACATGACCGACACACGTCTCCGGTCAATAACCAATAGCGGAACATGGATGCTCATATTGGTTCCTACATATTCTACAAAGATCTTTATCGGTCAAACCACATAACAACATACGTTGTTCCCTTTGTCATCGGTATGTTACTTGCCCGAGATTCGATCGTCGGTATCTCAATACCTAGTTCAATCTCATTACTAGCAAGTCTATTTACTCGTTCCGCAATGCATCATCCTGTAACTAAATCATTAGTCACATTGCTTGCAAGGCTTATAGTGATGTGCATTACCGAGAGGGCCCATAGATACTTCTCCAACAATCGGAGTGACAAATTCTATTCTCGATCTATGCCAACTCAACGAACACCATCAGAGACACCTGTAGAGCACCTTTATATTCACCTAGTTATGTTGTGACGTTTGGTAGCACACAAAGGGTTCTTCTGGTAATCGGGAGTTGCGTAATCTCATAGTCATAGGAACATGTATAAGTCATGAAGAAAGCAATAGCAGTAAACTAAATGATCAAGTGCTAAGCTAACGGAATGGGTCATGCCAATCACATCATTCTCCTAATGATGTGATCCCGTTAATCAAATGACAACTCATGTCTATGGCTAGGAAACTCAACCATCTTTGATCAACGAGCTCATCAAGTAGAGGCATACTAGTGACACTATGTTTGTCTATGTATTCACACATGTATTATGTTTCTGGTTAATACAATTCTAGCATGAATAATAAACATTTATCATGATATGTGGAAATAAATAATAACTTTATAATTGCCTCTAGGGCATATTTCCTTCAGTCTCCCACTTGCACAAGAGTCAATAATCTAGATTACACAGTAATGATGCTAACACCCATGGAGTCTTGGTGTTGATCATGTTTTGCTCGTGGAAGAGGCTTAGTCAATGGGTCTGCAACATTCAGCTCCGTATGTATCTTGCAAATCTCTATGTCTACCACTTGGACTTGATCCCGGATGGAATTGAAGCGTCTCTTGATGTGCTTGGTTCTCTTGTGAAATCTGGATTCCTTTGCCAAGGCAATTGCACAAGTATTGTCACAAAAGATATTCATTGGACCCGATGCACTAGGTATGACACCTAGATCGGATATGAACTCCTTCATCCAGACTCCTTCATTTGTTTCTTCCGAAGCAGCTATGTACTCCACTTCACACGTAGATCCTACCACGACGCTTTGTTTAGAACTGCTCCAACTAACAGCTCCACCATTCAATATAAATACGTATCCGGTTTGCGATTTAGAATCGTCTAGATCAGTGTCAAAGCTTGCATCGACGTAACCATTTACGACGAGCTCTTTGTCACATTCATAAACGAGAAACATATCCTTAGTCCTTTTCAGGTATTTCAGGATGTTCTTGACCGTTGTCTAGTGATCCACTCCTAGATTACCTTGGTACCTCCCTGCTAAACTAATAGCAAGGCACACATCAGGTCTGGTACACAGCATTGCATACATGATAGAGCCTATGGCTGAAGCATAGGGAACACTTTTCATTTTCTCTTTATCTTCTGCAGTGGTCGGGCATTGAGTCTTACTCAACTTCACGCCTCGTAACACAGATAAGAACCCTTTCTTTGCTTGATCCATTTTGAACTTCTTCAAAACTTTATCAAGGTATGTGCTTTTTGAAAGTCCAATTAAGCGTCTTGATCTATTTCTATAGATCTTGATGCCCAATATATAAGCAACTTCTCTGAGGTCATTCCTTGAAAAACTCTTATTCAAGTATCCTTTTATGCTATCCAGAAATTCTATATCATTTCCAATCAACAATATGGCATCCACATATAATATTAGAAATGCTACAGAGCTCCCACTCTCTTTCTTGTAAATACAGGCTTCTCCAAAAGTATGTATAAAACCATATGCTTTGATCACACTATCAAAACATTTATTCCAACTCCGAGAGGCTTGCACCAGTCCATAAATGGATCGCTGGAGCTTGCACACTTTGTTATCACCCTTTGGATCGAAAAAACCTTCTGGTTGCATCATATACAACTCTTCTTCTAGAAATCCATTCAGGAATGCAGTTTTGACATCCATTTGCCAAATTTCATAATCATAAAATGTGTCAATTGCTAACATGATTCGGCCAGACTTAAGCATCACTACAGGTGAGAAAGTCTCATCGTAATCAACCCCTTGAACTTGTCGAAAACCTTTCGCAACAAGTGGAGCTTTGTATATAGTAACATTACCGTCAGCGTCAGTCTTCTTCTTGAAGATCCATTTATTCTTGATGGCTTGCCGATCATCGGGCAAGTCAACCAAAGTCCACACTTTGTTCTCATACATGGATCCCATCTCAGATTTCATGGCCTCAAGCCATTTTGCAGAATCTGGGCTCACCATTGCTTCTTCATAGTTAGTAGGTTCACCATGGTCAAGTAACATGACTTCTAGAATAGCATTACCATACCACTCTGGCGTGGATCTTACTCTAGTTGACCTACGAGGTTCGATAGTAACTTGATCTGAAATTTCATGATCATCATCATTAGCTTCCTCACTAATTGGTGTAGGTGTCATAGGAACTGGTTTCTGTGATGAACTACTTTCCAATAAGGGAGCAGGTACAGTTACCTCATCAAGTTCTACTTTCCTCCCACTCACTTCTTTTGAGAGAAACTCCTTCTCTAGAAAGGATCCATTCTTAGCAACAAATGTCTTGCCTTCGGATCTGTGATAGAAGGTGTACCCAATAGTTTCCTTTGGGTATCCTATGAAGATGCATTTCTCCGATTTGGGTTCGAGCTTATCAGGTTGAAGTTTTTTCACATAAGCATCGCAACCCCAAATTTTATGAAATGTCAACTTTGGTTTCTTGCCAAACCACAGTCCATAAGGCGTTATCTCAATGGATTTCAATGGTGCCCTATTTAACGTGAATGCAGCCGTCTCTAAAGCATAACCCCAAAACAATAGCAGTAAATCAGTAAGAGACATCATAGATCGGACCATATCTAGTAAAGTACGATTACGACGTTTGGACACACCATTACGCTGTGGTGTTCCGTGTAGCGTGAGTTGCGAAACTATTCCACATTGTTTCAAATGCATACCAAACTCGTAACTCAAATATTCTCCACCATGATTAGACCGTAGAAACTTTATTTTCTCGTTACGATGATTTTCCACTTGACTCTGAAATTCTTTGAACTTTTCAAATGTTTCAGACTTATGTTTCATTAAGTAGATATATCCATATCTGCTCAAATCATCTGTGAAGGTGAGAAAATAACGATGCCCGCCGTGAGCCTCAGTATTCATTGGACCACATACATCAGTATGTATGATTTCCAATAAATCTGTTGCTCGCTCCATTGTTCTGGAGAACGACGTTTTAGTCATCTTGCCCATGAGGCATGGTTCGCAAGTACCAAGTGATTCATAATCAAGAGCTTGCAGAAGTCCATCAGTATGGAGTTTCTTCATGCGCTTTACACCAATATGACCTAAACGGCAGTGCCACAAATAAGTTGCACTATCATTATCAACTCTGCATCTTTTGGCTTCAACATTATGAATATGTGTATTACTACTATCGAGATTCAACACAAATAGACCATTCCTCAAGAGTGCATGACCATAAAAGATATTACTCATATAAACAAAACAACCATCATTCTCATATTTAAATGAATAATCGTCTCGCATCAAACAAGATCCAGATATAATGTTCATGCTTAACGCTGGCACCAAATAACAATTATTCAGGTCTAAAATTAATCCTGAAGGTAGATGTAGAGGTCGCGTGCCGACGGCGATCGCATCGACTTTGGAACCATTTCCCACACGCATCGTCACCTCGTCCTTAGCTAATCTTCGCTCAATCTGTAGTCCCTGTTTCGAGTTGCAAATATTAGCAACAGAACCAGTATCAAATACCCAGGTGCTACTATGAGCTCTAGTAAGGTACACATCAATAACATGTATATCACATATACCTTTGTTCACCTTACCATCCTTCTTATCCGCAAATACTTGGGGCTGTTCCACTTCCAGTGCCCAGTCTGTTTGTAGTAGAATCACTCAGTCTCAGTCTTAGGTCTAGATTTGGGTTTCTTCTCCTGAGCAGAAACTTGTTTGCCGTTCTTTTTGAAGTTCCTCTTCTTCTTCCCTTTGCCTTTTTTTCTAGAAACTGGTGGTCTTGTTGACCATCAACACTTGATGCTCCTTCTTGATTTCTACCTCCGCAGCCTTTAGCATTGCGAAGAGCTCGGGAATTGTCTTACCCATCCCTTCCATATTATAGTTCATGTCACACCCTAGCTAGTCATGCATTAGAGTGTTGCATCATGTTTACTCTTTCATCAGAAACTTGAAATGGGGATGACAGAACCCCCAGTCCCCTCTGAAACCAACTAGGGTTACTAAAATAATTTTTCAATGAACCTGAAATGCCCTTCTAAAATGCCCATCATTTTTGCCTTGGTTCAGAACCTCTGCCAAAAGTGGTGCACATTTTTCTAGGCCATCCTAGGGTTTTTGAATTAAATCATAGATATTTGAATTTGGGCATTTAAAATAATATAAAATATTTAAATGCTCAAATATCTCCAAACTAAAATGTTTCATGTTGGAAATAATCCAACTATGGACCAGGAGTAGTTTGGTGATTTTTGGAGTTGCCTAGGTATTTTATTTAATTCAACAAAGTTGCAGTTATATTAAATAAAAACAGAAAACAGAAAAGAGAGGGAAAGATTTACCTGTGCGGCCCAGCCAGCTGGCCGGCCCAGCTAGCAACCGACCCAGCCCAGCACTGTAGCTCCCCGTCGTCTTCCTCCCCTCGCCCCGAAGCTGCTGCGTGCTCGCGCGCGCACGGCCGCGCGGCCACCTCCTGCTTGCCGACGACCTCCTGGCCGCGTGGACGACGCCCGCAGCCCGTCCCGATCCCCCCTGCTCTCTCTCACTCTCCCCCAGTTCTCCCTCGCTCTCTCCCTCTCACGGCCGAAGACCACCGTCGCCGCCGTTCGCCATAGCCACTGTCTCCGACCACCCCTCGCTCCCCCGATTAGCTCGGAAGCTCCGCCTCGACTCCCTCTTCCTCCCCACCGCTCCACGAGTCCCCAGAAGCCCTGCATCGCCGCCACGTCGCCGTTCCCCTCTTCGGGCTCCGATCATCGTCGCCGTCAAATTCTTCGTCTCCGACGCGTCCCCGAGCCCGCTTCGACGCCCACTGCAACCGCGGTGAGCTACGCCACCGTTTCCCCCTCTTCTCCCCCTCGTTCCCTCACCGTAGCTTCATCCCCACCACGGCCGAACCTCCGCCGTCGCCGAGCTCGCCGTCGACGCAGCTCCGGTGACCATTTGGTCACCCCGGCGAGTCCAACGAGTTCACAGAACCCAGTAGAGCATCCCTAGCACCTCGTTTTGCTCGACTTCGAGCTCCAGCACCACTCCCGTGCACGACCGAACCCCGGCGGCCGCAGCCGAGCTCACCGCCGTCGACTCCGGCCACCCCGACCCCAACGGACTCCGCCAAGAGCCGCGGGTCGTCCTCAGCTTCACTCCGGTGGCCTCCGCGGTCCATTTGGTGGCCGAAACGACCAAAACCACTATCGCCGCCGCACTGATGGTCGCCGCCGGCCAGAACTCCGGCGAGCTGACGTGGCCTAGTTAATTAGCCACTAACCCCCCCACCTACTGACGCTGACAAGTGGGCCCCAGGGGCTTAGTCAAAGCTAACCAGCCCGGGTCAACGCGGGATTAGCCCCTGTGTCACTGACGTGTGGACCCCACACGTCAGGTTTGACCCGAGCCAGCCCTGTTGACCTGCTGACATCCCTGTGACGTCAGGCTGACGCAGTAAATGATATTTCTGGATTTAAATTAAATCAGGAAATTCCAGAATATTAATTAAACTTCAAAAATTCATAACTTTTATTCTGTAACTCCAAATTGGACAAATTATATATGAAAAATGATCAGAAAAATCCAATCTATCCATCTGTACTATTTTCATGCATGATCAAACAAGTTAAATTGATGTTTTAAGCAGAACAAGAAAAGGCACTTTAAAAGGCCATATTTGAATTTGGAATTTGAATCTTTGATTCAAATTTGTTCAAACCCTCCTGGCTTTAGTTGCATTAGCCCAACACACTCATATTGCCATGTTTCATGCATGCATCATATTGTTGCACATTGTTTGGTGATGCGTGTGTATCGATGTCCTTTGCGACAGGATCTGTTCCCGAGGAGTACCGGGATTACCCTAATGAAGAACCGTATCCGTGCATCGAACCATCAGGCAAGCAACCAACCATTTGATCATATCGATACAATCCCATGTTCTCGCTCCTGCTCCCTTTTACTGCATTAAGACAACGCGATTCAAACTGCTGTGTGCTACGGTAGTTGAACCCATTTCCTCTGCATGACCTGTCATTGCCACAGTAACTAGATGAAACCCACTAGCATGTGTAGGAGTTGATTGAGCCATATGTATGTGTTGTTCCTACCTTGCTATGCCTGCTATGCTTAGAGTTGTGTCAGGTCTGGTTCATCTGGGTGATGGGCTAGAGTGAAATGATTATGTCGGTAATGAGAGTGGTGTGGTGAACACGATTTGGTAAAGGTATCAATGAGAGGCCATGTAGGAGTACATGGTGGGTTGTTTCATTGAAGCCGACCTTAAGCACTGAGATCTGTATGTGTGATTTAAGATACAGCTACTACCATGCATTGGGCCCTGAAATATGACCCCGCTCGACTTCTTATTCACCCTAGCTCTTTGTCCAGGAGTTGCAAGTAGTTTCTGGTGTTTGTAGCCTACTGGAGGCCGTGGACAGCGCTGACCGTAGGGGTGGGCTGTGATGCGGTAGGTACGTGGCACGGTGTACCGAATATCCGTTAGGTATCTCGGGAACCCTGTTCACATCGTTCGGGGCCGTATGGGAAACCTCGGCCAGACTCCCTGCGGATGGAACCTGAATAGGCGATAAACCTGGACTAGAGGCTTAAGTGTTTAGGTAGGTCGTGGTCTACACCCACGTCGGCTTTCGCTTGAAGTCTGCCGAGCACATGTCGTGTGCAGACGCTAAGTGGTGGAAACATGTATGAAGAAGTACACCCCTGCAGGGTTAACATGATCTATTCGAATAGCCGCGTCCGCGGTAAAGGACTACTTGGTTGCCTATACAGTTCATAGACAAGTAAATGGAAACTACTAAAAGCCTCAAGATAAGTGTGAGTGCCGAAGATGGCTCTTCCGTAGGAAGACGGAGGTGGATCCTCGGTAGTGTATTGAAGTGGTGAGTAGTGGACTCGTGTGCGCAAAACTATTTCAAGTTGGAGTATCGTAGGATAGCCTAGCCAAGAGTCAAAGCTGGCTTGCTGCAATAACTCCACCAACCCTTCTTGATACTATGCATGTATGTAGGATCTGATGTAAGTCTTGCTGAGTACCTTTGTACTCATGTTGCTATAATCTACATTTTTACAGAAGACGCTGCAACCCCTTCTGATGGGTTCTATGTAGACGTTGACATCAACGAGTAGGCTAAAGACCCAGGTGGTGACCCTGAGCTTGTGAAGGACCACATAGTATAGCTAGGCTTTTCAAGCCTCTTTTATTTTACTAGTTGTCTGTACTCAGACAAGTTACTTCCGCTGTTGGCTTGTATGATTGTATGACTTGTATGTTGGGTCGTGAGACCCGTACCTTTGTGTGTATGCTATGTATGGCTCCCTGAGCCTTAAATAAAGTACTTGTGTCATAGAGTCATGTTGTGATGCTTCGTTGTATTTGCACATATCGAGCATATTGTGTGTATGACTGAAATGCTTGGTATGTGTGGGATCTGACCATCTAGTCGTTTATCTTTAGTAGCCTCTCTTACCGGGAAATGTCTCCTAGTGTTACCGCTGAGCCATGGTAGCTTGCTACTGCTCTGGAACACTTAGGCTGGCCGGCATGTGTCCTTCTTCGTTCCTGTGTCTGTCCCTTCGGGGAAATGTCACGCTTTGAGTACCGGAGTCCTGTTAGCCCGCTACAGCCCGGTTTACCGGAGTCCTGCTAGCCCAGTGCTACAGCCCGGACCCACTTGCTGATGACCGACACGTTCGAAGCTGGGTCATGGATGCCTGTCCCTGTAAGTCTGTGCCACTTTGGGTTTACGACTAGTCATGTCAGCCCGGGCTCTTTATCATATGGATGCTAGCGACACTATCATATACGTGAGCCAAAAGGCGCAAACGGTCCCGGGAAAAAGGTAAGACGACACCCGTGGGGATACCGTGCGTGAGGCCGCAAAGTGATATGAGGTGTTACCAGCTAGATCGATGTGACATCGAGTCGGGGTCCTGACAGTTCATCATGAAGCTCTTGTAGCTTTGTGGCAGTGATTGAAGAATTCTATCAATGACACTATCATCCGGCAGATTAACTCCCAGTTGAATCAAGTGATTGTAGTACCCCGACATTCTGAGTATATGTTCACTGAGAGAACTATTCTCCTCCATCTTGCAGCTGTAGAACTTATTGGAGACTTCATATCTCTCAGACCGGGCATTTGCTTGAAATATCAACTTCAACTCCTGGAACATCTCATATGCTCCATGACGTTCAAAACATCGTTGAAGTCCCGGTTCTAAGCCGTAAATCATGGCACACTGAACTATCGAGTAGTCATCAGCTTTGCTCTGCCAGACATTCTTAACGTCATCAGTAGCATCTACAGCAGGCCTGGCACCTAGCAGTGCTTCCAGGACGTAATTTTTCTATGCAGGAATGAGGATAATCCTCAAGTTACGGACCCAGTGCGTGTAATTGCTACCATCATCTTTCAACTTTGCTTTCTCAAGGAACGCATTAAAATTCAATGGAACAACAGCACGGGCCATCTATCCACAACAACATAGAAAAGCAAAATACTATCAGGGACTAAGTTCATGATAAATTTAAGTTCAATTAGTCGTATTTACTTAAGAACTCACACTTAGATAGATATCCCTCTAATCATCTAAGTGATCACATGATCCAAATCAACTAAACCATAACCGATCATCACGTGAAATGGAGTAGTTTTCAAAGGTGAACATCACTATGTTGATAATATCTACTCTATGATTCATGCTCGACCTTTCGGTCTTAGTGTTCTGAGGCCATATTTGTATATGCTAGGCTCGTCAAGTTTAACCCGTGTATTCTGCGTGTGCAAAACTGGCTTGCACCCGTTGTATAAGAACGTTGAGCTTATCACACCCGATCATCACATGGTGTTCCGGCACGACGAACTTTTGCAACGGTGCATTCTCAGGGAGAACACTTGTACCTTGAATTTTTTTAGTGAGAGATCGTCTTACAATGCTACCATCAATCAAAGCAGAATAAGATGCATAAAGGATAATCATCACATGTAATCAATATAAGTGATATGATATGGCCATCATCATCTTGTGCCTTTGATCTCCATCTCCAAAGCATCGTCATGATCACTGATACGTCCCCAACGTATCAATAATTTTTTATTGTTCCATGCTATTATATTATCTATTTTGGATGTTTATGGGCTTTACTAAACACTTTATATTATTTTTGGGACTAACCTATTAACCGGATGCCCAACCCAAATTGTTGTTTTCTTGCCTATTTCAGTGTTTCAAAGAAAAGGAATATCAAACGGAGTCCAAACGGAATGAAACCTTCGAGAGAGTTATTTTTGGAACGGAAGCAATCCAAGAGACTTGGAGTAGACGTCAGGGAAGCTTCGAGGAAGCCACAAGGCAGGGAGGCGCGCCCTACCCCCCTAGGCGTGCCCCCCACTCTCGTGGGCCCCTCATGGCTCCCCTGACCGACTTCTTTCGCCTATATATGTCCATATACCCTAAAAACATTGGGGAGCATAATAGATCGGGAGTTTCGCCGCCAAAAGCCTCTGTAGCCACCGAAAACCAATCTAGACCCGTTCTAGCACCCTGCCGGAGGGGGGAATCCTTCTCCGGTGGCCATCATCATCATCCCGACGCTCTCCATGATGAGGAGGGAGTAGTTCACCCTCGGGGCTGAGAGTATTTACCAGTAGCTATGTGTTTGATCTCTCTCTCTCTCTCTCTCTTGTGTTCTTAACTCGGTACGATCTTGATGTATCACGAGCTTTGCTATTATAGTTGGATCTTATGATGTTTCTCCCCCTCTACTCTCTTGTAATGGAATGAGTTTTCCCTTTGAAGTTATCTTAATGGATTGAGTATTTAAGGATTTGAGAACACTTGATGTATGTCTTGCATGTGCTTATCTGTGGTGACAATGGGATATCACGTGATCCGCTTGATGTATGTATTGGTGATCAGCTTGTGAGTTCCGTGACCTCGGGAACTTATGCATAGGGGTTGGCACACGTTTTTGTCTTGACTCTCTGATAGAAACTTTGGGGAACTCTTTGAGGTTCTATGTGTTGGTTGAATAGATGAATCTGAGATTGTGTGATGCATATCGTATAATCATACCCACGGATACTTGAGGTGACATTAGAGTATCTAGGTGACATTAGGGTTTTGGTTGATTTGTGTCTTAAGGTGTTATTCTAGTACAAAATCTTGAATAGATAGATCAGAAAGAATAACTTTGAGGTGGTTTCGTACCCTACAATAATCTCTTTATTTGTTCTCCACTATTAGTGACTTTGGAGTGACTCTTGTTGCATGTTGAGGGATAGTTATATGATCTTATTATGTTATTATTATTGAGAGAACTTGCACTAGTGAAATTATGAACCCTAGGCCTTGTTTCGTAGCATCGCAATACCGTTTATGCTCATTTTTATCGCTTGCTACCTTGCTATTTTTATATTTTCAGATTACAAAAACCTTTATCTACCATCCATATTGCACTTGTATCACCATCTCTTCGCCCAACTAGTGCACCTATACAATTTACCATTATATTGGGTGTGTTGGCTACACAAGAGACTCTTTGTTATTTGGTTGCAGGGTTGTTTGAGAGAGACCACATCTTCAACCTACGCCTCCCACGGATTGATAAACCTTAGGTCATCCACTTGAGGGAAATTTGCTACTGTCCTACAAACCTCTGCACTTGGAGGCCCAACAACTTCTACAACAAGAAGGTTGTGTAGTAGACATCAAGCTCTTTTCTGGCACCGTTGCCGGGGAGGTTAGCACTTGTAGGTATATCTTTAGGTCTTGCAATCGAATGTTATTGTTTCTTGTTTTATCACTAGTATAGTCAATAAAATAAAAATAAAAAATGGAATTGAGGGTACCTCATATGCTTCATCTTTTTAATATCTTTCATGAAAATAAGGATTCCGATAATTGTGCCAAAATGCTAGAAGAAGAATGCATTAGAATGTTTGGCACTAAATCTTTGGATGATGAGCATGATTGCAATGTTGTTAGTATGGATTCTTTGAATACCCATGATGCTAATGATATGCAAAGCCACAAGCTTGGGGATGCTATGTTTGATGAAGATGATATTTTTTGTCCCCCAAGTTTTGATGAGCAAATTTATTTTGATAATAGCATGCCTCCTATTTATGATGATTATATTGATGAAAGTGGGTTTGGAAGAGTGTCAACTATAGGAAGTAATGATACCACTATTTTGGAGGGTGTTGAATCTTATTGTGATAATTATGAAAGTGGGTTTGGAGAGGTCATGACTTTAGTTAATGTTAATCCCACTATATTGGAAGAGTGTCAACTTTTCATACATGTGGATCGTGTTACGAATATGTTTTGTATAGCTATATTGTTGAATTTTCTTATGATCCTACATGTAATTATTATGAGGGAGGAACATATGCTTGTAGGAATTGCAATAATATCGAGTTTCCTCAATATGTGCTTAAAGTTATGAAGTTATGCTTGTTTTGCCTTCCTATGCTAGTTGATTATTGTTCCCATAAATTGTTTGCTCACAAAATCCCTATGCATATGAAGTGGGTTAGTCTTAAATGTGCTAGTTATATTCTTCATGATGCTCTCTTTATGTTACAATTCTTATCTTTTATGTGAGCATCATTGAAATCATCATGCCTAGCTAGGGGCATTAAACGATAGCGCTTGTTGGGAGGCAACCCAATTTTATTTTTGTTCCTTGATTTTTGTTCCTGTTTGGTAATAAATAATCTATCTATCCTCTGGTTAGATGTGGTTTTATGTTTTAATTAGTGTTTGTGCCAAGTAGAACATTTGGGAAGACTTGGGGAAAGTCTTTGCGATCTTGCTTTAAAAAACAGAGACTTTAGCGCTCACGATATTAGCTGCCATTTTTTA
This sequence comes from Triticum aestivum, assembly GCF_018294505.1. Lineage (NCBI taxonomy): Eukaryota > Viridiplantae > Streptophyta > Magnoliopsida > Poales > Poaceae > Triticum > Triticum aestivum. Next base: position 20,589,499 of record NC_057794.1, read on the forward strand.
TTTGAGAGTGATATTTTGTTAATTATTTTTTCAGATGATTAATAGATGAATTCCTCACGTCCAGAAATTTATTTTAGAATTTTTGGGGTTCCAGAAGTATACGTTTGATCCAGATTACTACAGACTGTTCTGTTTTTGACAGATTCTCTTTCTATGTGTTGTTTGCTTATTTTGATGAATCTATGAGTAGTATCGGAGGGTGTGAACCATAGAGAAGTTGGAATACAGTAGATATTACACAAATATAAATTTATAATTAGTTCACAACAGTACCTAAGTGGTGATTTATTTTCTTATACGAACGGAGCTTACGAGTTTTTAGTTGAGTTTTGTGTTGTGAAGTTTTCAAGTTTTGGGTAAAGATTCAATGGATTATGAACAAGGATTGGCAAGAGCCTAAGCTTGGGGATGACCAAGGCACACCATGGTAAAATCCAAGGACACCAAAAAGCCTAAGCTTGGGGATGCCCCGGAAGGCATCCCCTCTTTTGTCTTTGTTCATCGGTAACTTTACTTGGAGCTATATTTTTATTCACCACATGATATGTGTTTTGCTTGGAGCATCTTGTATGATTTGAGTCTTTGCTTTTTAGTTTACCACAATCATCCTTGCTGTACACACCTTTTGAGAGAGACACACATAATTGGAATTTATTAGAATACTCTATGTGCTTCACTTATATCTTTTGAGCTATATAGTTTTTGCTCTACTGCTTCACTTATATCTTTTAGAGCACGGTGGTGGTTTTATTTTAAAGAAATAATTGATCTCTCATGCTTCACTTATATATTTTGAGAGTCCTTTAGAACAGCATGGTAATTTTCTTTTTCTATAATAAAACAACTTTCATATAAGTTCATTGAATACTAAGAGAAGTTTGATACTCGATGATTGTTTTGAGATATGGAGATAGTGATATTAATGTTGTGCTAGTTGAGTAGTTGTGAATTTGATAAATACTTGTGTTGAAGTTTGCAAGTCCAGTAGCATGCATGTATGGTAAACATTGTGTAACAAATTTGAAACATGAGGTGTTATTTGATCGTCTTCCTTATGAGTGGCGGTCGGGGACGGGCAATGGTGTTTTCCTACCAATCTATCCCCCTAGGAGCATGCACGTAGTACTTGGTTTTTGATGAATTGTAGATTTTTGCAATAAGTATGTGAGTTATTTATGACTAATGTTGAGTCCATGGATTATACGCACTCTCACCCTTCCATCATTGCTAGCCTCTTCGGTACCGTGCATTGCCCTTTCTCACCTTAAGAGTTGGTGCAAACTTCACCGGTGCATCCGAACCCCGTGATATGATACGCTCTATCACACATAATCCTCCTTATATCTTCCTCAAAACAGCCACCATACCTACCTATTATGGCCTTTCTATAGCCATTCCGAGATATATATTGCCACGCAACTTTCCACCATTTCGTTTATTACGATATGCATCATCATTGTCATATTGCCTTGCATGATCATGTAGTTGACATCGTATTTGTGGCAAAGCCACCGTTCATAATTCTTTCATACATTTCACTCGTGAGTCATTTCCCGGTACACCGCCGGAGGCATTCATATAGAGTCATATCTTGTTCTAGTATCGAGTTGTAATCATTGAGTTGTAAATAAATAGAAGTGTGATGATCATCATTAATAGAGGATTGTCCCAAAAAGAAGAAGAAAAAAAGAAGAAAAAATAAAGAAAAAAAGAGAAAGGCCAAAAAAAGGCCCAAAAAAAGAAAATAAAAAGGGTCAATGCTACTATCCTTTTTTCCACACTTGTGCTTCAAAGTAGCACCATGATCTTTATGATAGAGAGTCTCTTGTTTTGTCACTTTCATATACTAGTGGGAATTTTTCATTATAGAACTTGGCTTGTATATTCCAATAATGGGCCTCCTCAAGTGCCCTAGGTCTTCGTGAGCAAGCAAGTTGGATGCACACCAACTTAGTTTCTTTTTTTGAGCTTTCATACATTTATAGCTCTAGTGCCACTAGTAGAAAATAGGGCTTTCGTTCGGGCCAGATAAGCCCATTAGTCCCGGTTCACTCACGAACTAGGAGTAATGTGAGCATTGGTCCCGGTTCGTGCGGCTAAAGGCATTAGTCCCGGTTCAGATGAGCCCTTTAGTCCCGGTTTGAGACACAAACCAGGACTAAAGGGTGTGATGCGCTTTAGTCCCGGTTCGTATCTCAAACCGGGACTAAAGATTACACCTTTAGTCCCGGTTTGAGACACGAACCGGGACTAAAGGGTGCAATGCCCTTTAGTCCCGGTTAGTGTCTCAAACCGGGACTAAAGGTCCTAGTTTCAGAACTTCAAAAAATAAAATTCTTTGAGATGTAGTTATATTACTACATCTACTACTTAGGAAAATTTAAAAACTTAAATTTGGACATGTTTTGCAAAAAAAGTGTCATGAAAAAGTAAAACGGCCGCATCCGATTTTGACATCCTATGGCTTGTTTCGAAAATTTTAGAATCCTCAAATTCTAAAAGGAAAAAATGGTATGCTCAAATTTCAGTTTTTTTTGAATTTTGGTTAAATCAGGTCAAACTACTAATTCAAGAAGTATTAGTGTTACTAAATAATTATTCAAGAATATTAGTGTTACTAAATAATTATTATAGTTTTTTTTTGAATTTTGGTCAAATCTGGTCAAACTGTGGTCAAACTATGGTCACAATACTTATTCAAGAAATATTAGTGTTACTACATGATTATTCAAGAATATTAGTGTTACTAAATAATTATTTCAATTTTTTGAATTTTGGTCAAATTTGGTCAAACTGTGGTCGAACTACTTATTTAAGAAATATTAGTGTTACTAAATAATTACTGTTTTGGAATGACATCTTACTATTGTCAAATTATGGTCAAATTACTTCATGCTCAAGCTAAGCTCCTGAGGGTTAATAGGATTGACATCTTACTATTGTCAGGAAAACAACAAGTGCAGACTTGGAAACGAGGGGGAATAGAACCTGGAAGTTAAGCGTGCTTAGACTGGAGTAGTGAGAGGATGGGTGACCGGCCGAGAAATTAGATGATTTGTAATGATGAGGGGTGATTGGAGGTTAGAGGTTAAATAGAGCAGTGATGAGGGGTGATTAGAGATTAAAGTAGAAAATAATTCAGAAATTTGAAAACCGAAAAAAATAAAAAAAATCAAAAAAATTACGGCAAAATACCTTTAGTCCCGGTTGGTAGCTCCAAACAGTGGCCACGTGGACAGCCTTTAGTCCCGGTTCGTGTAAGAACCGGGACTAAAGGGGGAGGCTTTAGTAACGAAGCGGGACTAAAGGCCCTCTAGAACCGTGACAAATGGCCCTTTTTCTACTAGTGTGCATCCGTTGCATGGCAATCCCTACTCCTTGCATTGACATCAATTGATGGGCATCTCCCTAGCCCATTGATTAGCCGCGTCAATGTGAGACTTTCTCCTTTTTGTCTTCTCCACATAACCCCCTTTCATTGTATTCTATTCCACCCATAGTGCTATATCCATGGCTCACGCTCATGTATTGCGTGAAAGTTGAAAAAAGTTTGAGATCACTAAAGTATGAAACAATTGTTTGGCTTGTCATCGGGGTTGTGCATGATGAGAGCATTCTTGTGTGACGAAAATGGAGCATGACCAAACTATATGATTTTGTAGGGATGAACTTTCTTTGGCCATGTTATTTTGAGAAGACATGATTGCTTAGTTAGTATGCTTGAAGTATTATTATTTTTATGTCAATATTAAACGTTTATCTTGAATCTTTCGGATCTGAATATTCATGCCACAATAAAGAAAATTACATTGAGAAATATGTTAGGAAGCATTCCACATCAAAAATTCTGTTTTTATCATTTACCTACTCGAGGACGAGCAGGAATTAAGCTTGGGGATGTTGATACGTCTCCGACGTATCTATAATTTTTTATTGTTCCATGCTATTATATTATCTGTTTTGGATGTTTATGGGCTTTACTAAACACTTTTATATTATTTTTGGACTTACCTATTAACCGGAGGCCCAGCCCAAATTTTTGTTTTCTCGCCTATTTCGGTGTTTCGAAGAAAAGGAATATCAAACAGAGTCCAAACAGAATGAAACCTTCGGGGGATTTATTTTTGGAACGGAAGCAATCCAGGAGACTTGGAGTAGATGTCACGGAAGCTTCGCGGAAGCCACGAGGCAGGGAGGCGCGCCCTACCCCCCGGGGCACGCCCCCCACCCTCGCGGGCCCCTCATGGCTCCCCTGACCGACTTCTTTGGCCTATATATGTCCATATACCCTAAAAACATCAGGGAGCAGAATAGATTGGGAGTTCCACCGCCAGAAGCCTCCGTATCCATCGAAAACCAATCTAGACCCGTTCTGGCACCCTCTTCATCATCCCTCTCCGGTGACCATCTTCATCATCCCGGCGCTCTCCATGACGAGGAGGGAGTAGTTCACCCTCGGGGCTGAGGGTATGTACTACTAGCTATGTGTTTGATCCCTCTCTCTCTCTCTCATGTTCTTGACTCGGTACGATCTTGATGTATCGCAAGCTTTGCTATTATAGTTGGATCTTATGATGTTTCTCCCCCTCTACTCAGTTGTAATGGATTGAGTTTTCCCTTTGAAGTTATCTTATCGGATTGAGTCTTTAAGGATTTGAGAACACTTGATGTATGTCTTGCATGTGCTTATCTGTAGTGACAATGGGATATCACATGATCCACTTGATGTATGTTTTGGTGATCAACATTCGAGTTTTGTGACCTCGTGAACTTATGCATAGGGGTTGGCACACGTTTTCATCTTGACTCTCCGGTAGAATCTTTGGGGCACTCTTTGAGGTTCTATGTGTTGGTTGAATAGATGAATCTGGGATTGTGTGATGCATATCGTATAATCATACCCACGGGTACTTGAGGTGACATTGGAGTATCTAGGTGACATTAAGGGTTTGGTTGATTTGTGTCTTAAGGTGTTATTCTAGTACGAACTCTTTAATAGATCGATCAGAAAGAATAACTTTGAGGTGGTTTGTTCTCTGCTATTAGTGACTTTGGAGTGACTCTTTGTTGCATGTTGAGGGATAGTTATATGATCTTATTATGTTATTATTATTGAGAGAACTTGCACTAGTGAAAGTATGAACCCTTGGCCTTGTTTCCTAGCATTGGAATACCGTTTATGCTCATTTTTATCGATTGGTACCTTGCTGTTTATACATTTTCAGATTACAAAAACCTTTATCTACCATCCATATTGCACTTGCATCACCATCTCTTCGCCGAACTAGTGCACCTATACAATTTACCATTGTATTGGGTGTGTTGGTGACACAAGAGACTCTTTGTTATTTGGTTGCAGGGTTGTTTGAGAGAGACCATCTTGAACCTACGCCTCCCACAGATTGATAAACCTTAGGTCATCCACTTGAGGGAAATTTGCTACTGTCCTACAAACCTCTGCACTTGGAGGCCCAACAACGTCTACAAGAAGAAGGTTGTGTAGTAGACATCAATCACTATCGTCACTGGCGCGACATCTTGATCTCCATCGTAGCATCGTTGTCGTCTCGCCAACTATTGCTTCTACAACTATCGCTACTGCTTAGTGATAAATTAAAGGAATTACATGGCGATTGCATTTCATACAATAAAGCGACAACCATATGGCTCCTGCCAGTTGCCGATAACTCCGTTACAAAACATGATCATCGCATACAATAAAATATAGCATCATGCCTTGATCATATCACATCACAACATGCCATGCAAAAACAAGTTAAACGTCCTCTACTTTGTTGTTGCAAGGTTTACGTGGCTACTACGGGCTGAGTAAGAACCATTCTTACCTACGCATCACAACCATAACGATAGTTCGTCACGTTAGTGATGTTTTAACCTTCAACAAGGACCGGGCGTAGTCACACTCAGCTCAACTAAAATTGGAGAAACTGACACCCGCCAGCCACATGTGTGCAAAGTACGTCGGTAGAACCCGTCTCGCGTAAGCGTACGCATAATGTCAGTCCGGGGCGCTTCATTCATCAATACCGCCGAACCAAAGTATGACATGTTGGTAAGCAGTATGACTTGTATCGCCCACAACTCACTTGTGTTCTACTCGTGCATATAACATCTACGCATAAACCTGGCTCTGATACCGTTATTGGGGAACGTAGTAATTGTTGGGGAACGTAGTAATTTCAAAAAAATTCCTACGCACACGCAAGATCATGGTGATGCATAGCAACGAGAGGGGAGAGTGTGATCTACATACCCTTGTAGACCGACAGCGGAAGCGTTAGCACAACGCGGTTGATGTAGTCATACGTCTTCACGGCCCGACCGATCAAGCACCGAAACTACGGCACCTCCGAGTTCTAGCACACGTTCAGCTCGATGACGATCCCCGGACTCCGATTCAGCAAAGTGTCGGGGAAGAGTTCGGTCAGCACAATGGCGTACTGATGATCTTGATGTACTACCGTCGCAGGGCTTCGCCTAAGCACCGCTACAATATTATCGAGCATTATGGTGGAAGGGGGCACCGCACACGGCTAAGAATATGATCACGTGGATCAACTTGTGTGTCTAGGGGTGCCACCTGTCCCCGTATATAAAGGAGCAGGGGGAGGTGTGGCCGGCCAGGAGGAGGGCGTGCCAGGAGGAGTCCTACTCCCACCGGGAGTAGGAATCCCCCCCTTTTTCTAGTTGGAATAGGATTCGGGAGGGGGAAAGAGGAGAGAGAGAAGGAAGGGGGGGCGCCGCCCCCCTCTCCTTTTCCTATTCGGACTAGCGGGAGGGGCGCGCGGCCCAGCCCTGGCCACCTCTCCTCTCTTCCACTAAAGCCCACTAAGGCCCATATACCTCCCAGGGGGTTCCGGTAACCTCCCGGTACTCCGGTAAAATCCCGATTTCACCCGGAACACTTCCGATATCCAAATATAGGCTTCCAATATATCAATCTTTATGTCTTGACCATTTCGAGACTCCTCGTCATGTCCGTGATCACATCCGGGACTCCGAACAAACTTCGGTACATCAAAATGCATAAACTCATAATATAACTGTCATCAAAACCTTAAGCGTGCGGACCCTACGGGTTCAAGAACAATGTAGACATGACCGAGACACGTTTCCGGTCAATAACCAATAGCAGAACCTGGATGCTCATATTGGCTCCCACATATTCTACGAAGATCTTTATCGGTCAGATCTCATAACAACATACGTTGTTCCCTTTGTCATTGGTATGTTACTTGCCCGAGATTCGATCGTCGGTATCTCAATACCTAGTTCAATCTCGTTACCGGCAAGTCTCTTTACTCATTTCATAATACATCATCTTGCAACTAACTCATTAGTTGTAATGCTTGCAAGGCTTATGTGATGTGCATTACCGAGAGGGCCAAGAGATACCTCTCCGACAATCGGAGTGACAAATCCTAATCTCGAAATACGCCAACCCAACATGTAACTTTGGAGACACCTGTAGAGCTCCTTTATAATCACCCAGTTACGTTGTGACGTTTGGTAGCACACAAAGTGTTCCTCCGGCAAATGGGAGTTGCATAATCTCATAGTCATAGGAACATGTATAAGTCATGAAGAAAGCAATAGCAACATATTAAACGATCGGGTGCTAAGCTAATGGAATGGGTCATGTCAATCACATCATTCTCCTAATGATGTGATCCCATTAATCAAATTACAACACATGTATATGGTTAGGAAACATAACCATCTTCGATTAACGAGCTAGTCAAGTAGAGGCATACTAGTGACGTTTGGTTTGTCTATGTATTCACACAAGTATTATGTTTCCGGATAAGACAATTCTAGCATGAATAATAAACATTTATCATGATATGAGGAAATAAAATAATAACAGTATTGTTGCCTCTAGGGCATATTTCCTTCAGTCTCCCACTTGCACTAGAGTCAATAATCGAGATTACACAGTAATGATTCTAACACCCATGGAGCTTTGGTGCTGATCATGTTTTGCTCGTGGAAGAGGCTTAGTCAACGGGTCTGCTATATTCAGATCCGTATGTATCTTGCAAATCTCTATGTCTCCCACCTGGACTAGATCCGGGATGGAATTGAAGCGTCTCTTGATGTGCTTGGTTCTCTTGTGAAATCTGGATTCCTTTGCCAAGGCAATTGCACCAGTATTGTCACAAAAGATTTTCATTGGACCCGATGCACTAGGTATGACACCTAGATCGGATATGAACTCCTTCATCCAGACTCCTTCGTTTGCTGCTTCCGAAGCAGCTATGTACTCCGCTTCACATGTAGATCACGCCACAACGCTTTGTTTAGAACTGCACCAACTGACAACTCCACCGGTTAATGTAAACATGTATCTGGTTTGTGATTTAGAATCGTCCGGATCAGTGTCAAAGCTTGCATCAACGTAACCATTTATGATGAGCTCTTTGTCACCTCCATATATGAGAAACATATCCGTAGTCCTTTTCAGGTATTTCAGGATGTTCTTGACCGCTGTCCAGTGATCCACTCCTGGATTACTTTGGTACCTCCCTGCTAGACTTATAGCAAGACACACATCAGGTCTGGTACACAGCATTGCATACATGATAGAGCCTATGGCTGAAGCATAGGGAACATCTTTCATTTTCTCTCTATCTTCTGCATTGGTCGGGGATTGAGTCATACTCAATTTCACACCTTGTAACACAGGCAAGAATCCTTTCTTTGCTTGATGCATTTTGAACTTCTTCAAAACTTTGTCAAGGTATGTGCTTTGTGAAAGTCCAATTAAGCGTCTTGCTCTATCTCTATAGATCTTAATGCCCAATATGTAAGCAGCTTCACCGAGGTCTTTCATTAAAAAACTCTTATTCAAGTATCCTTTTATGCTATCCAGAAATTCTATATCATTTTCGATTAGCAATATGTCATCTACATATAATATCAGAAATGCTACAGAGCTCCCACTCACTTTCTTGTAAATACAGGCTTCTCCAAAAGTCTGTACAAAACCAAATGCTTTGATCACACTATCAAAGCGTTTATTCCAACTCCGAGAGGCTTGCAGTAGTCCATAAATGGATCGCTGGAGCTTGCAAACTTTGTTAGCTCCCTTTGGATCGACAAAACCTTCCGGCTGCATCATATACAACTCTTCTTGCAGAAATCTATTCAGGAATGCAGTTTTGACATCCATTTGCCAAATTTCATAATCATAAAATGCGGCAATTGCTAACATGATTTGGACGGACTTAAGCATCGCTACGGGTGAGAAGGTCTCATCGTAGTCAATCCCTTGAACTTGCCGAAAACCTTTTGCGACAAGTCGAGCTTTGTAGACAGTAACATTACCGTCAGCGTCAGTCTTCTTCTTGAAGATCCATTTATTCCCAATTGCTTGCCGATCATTGGGCAAGTCAACCAAAGTCCATACTTTGTTCTCATACATGGATCCCATCTCAGATTTCATGGCTTCAAGCCATTTTGCGGAATCTGGGCTCACCATCGCTTCTTCATGGTTCGTAGGTTCATCATGATCTAGTAGCATGACTTCCAGAACAGGATTACCATACCACTCTGGCGCGGATCTTAGTCTGGTTGATCTACGAGCTTCAGTAGTATCTTGTTCTGAAGTTTCATGATCATTATCATTAGCTTCCTCACTAATTGGTGTAGGTGTCACAGAAACTGGTTTCTGTGATGTACTACTTTCCAATAAGGGAGCAGGTACAGTTACCTCGTCAAGTTCTACTTTCCTCCCACTCACTTCTTTCGAGAGAAACTCCTTCTCTAGAAAGTTTCCAAATTTAGCAACAAAAGTCTTGCCTTCGGATCTGTGATAGAAGGTGTATCCAATAGTTTCCTTTGGATATCCTATGAAGACACATTTCTCCGATTTCGGTTCGAGCTTATCAGGTTGAAGTTTTTTCACATAAGCATAGCAGCCCCAAACTTTCAGAAACGACAACTTTGGTTTCTTGCCAAACCACAGTTCATATGGCGTCGTCTCAACGGATTTTGATGGTGCCCTATTTAACGTGAATGCGGCCATCTCTAGAGCATATCCCCAAAACGATAGCGGTAAATCGGTAAGAGACATCATAGATCACACCATATCTAGTAAAGTACGATTACGACGTTCGGACACACCATTACGATGTGGTGTTCCGGGTGGCGTGAGTTGCGAAACTATTCCACATTATCTTAAATGTACACCAAACTCGTAACTCAAATATTCTCCTCCACGATCAGATCATAGGAATTTTATTTTCTTGTTACAATGATTTTCAACTACACTCTGAAATTCTTTGAACTTTTCAAATGTTTCAGACTTATGTTTCATTAAGTATATATACCCATATCTGCTTAAGTCATCTGTGAAGGTGAGAAAATAACGATATCCTCCACGAGCCTCAACATTCATCGGACCACATACATCTGTATGTATGATTTCCAATAAATCTGTTGCTCTCTCCATAGTACCGGAGAATGGTGTTTTTGTCATCTTACCCATAAGGCACGGTTCGCAAGTACCAAGTGATTCATAATCAAGTCGTTCCAAAAGCCCATCAATATGGAGTTTCTTCATGCGCTTTATACCGATATGACCCAAACGGTAGTGCCACAAATAAGTTGCACTATCATTATCAACTCTGCATCTTTTGGTTTCAACACTATGAATATGTGTGTCACTACTATCAAGATTTAATAAGAATAGACCACTCTTTAAGGGTGCATGACCATAAAAGATATTACTCGTGTAAATAGAACAACCATTATTCTCTGATTTAAATGAATAACCGTCTCGCATCAAACAAGATCCAGATATAATGTTCATGCTTAACGGTGGCACCAAATAACAATTATTTAGGTCTAATACTAATCCCGAAGGTAGATGTAGAGGTAGCGTGCCGACTGCGATCACATCGACTTTGGAACCATTTCCCACGCGCATCGTCACCTCGTCCTTAGCCAATCTTCACTTAATCCGTAGTCCCTGTTTCGAGTTGCAAATATTAACAACAGAACCAGTATCAAATACCCAGGTGCTACTGCGAGCATTAGTAAGGTACACATCAATAACATGTATATCACATATACCTTTTTTCACCTTGCCATCCTTCTTATCCGCCAAATACTTGGGGCAGTTCCGCTTCCAGTGACCAGTCTGCTTGCAGTAGAAGCACTCAGTTTCAGGCTTAGGTCCAGGTTTGGGCTTCTTATCTTGTGTAGCAACTTGCTTGCTATTCTTTTTTAAGTTCCCCTTCTTCTTCCCTTTGCCCTTTTTCTTGAAACTAGTGGTCTTGTTGACCATCAACACTTGATGCTCCTTCTTGATTTCTACCTCCGCAACTTTCAGCATTGCGAAGAGCTCGGGAATGGTCTTGTTCATCCCTTGCATATTATAGTTCATCACGAAGCTCTTGTAGCTTGGTGGTAGTGATTGGAGAATTCTGTCAATGATGCAATCATCTGGAAGAATAACTCCCAATTGAATCAAGTGATTATTATACCCAGACATTTTGAGTATATGCTCACTGACAGAACTATTCTCCTCCATCTTGCAGCTATAGAACTTATTGGAGACTTCATATCTCTCAATCTGGGTATTTGCTTGAAATATTAACTTTAACTCCTGGAACATCTCATATGATCCATGATGTTCAAAACGTCGTTGAAGTCCCGATTCTAAGCCGTAAAGCATGGCACACCGAACTATCGAGTAGTCACCAGCTTTGCTCTGCCAGACGTTCATAACATCTGGTGTTGCTCCAGCAGCAGGCCTGGCACCTAGCGGTGCTTCCAGGACGTAATTCTTCTGTGCAGCAATGAGGATAATCCTCAAGTTACGGACCTAGTCCGTGTAACTGCTACCATCATCTTTCAACTTTGCTTTGTCATGGAACACATTAAAATTCAATGGAACAACAGCACGGGCCATCTATCTACAATCAAACATAAACAAGCAAGATACTATCAGGTACTAAGTTTCATGATAAATTTAGGTTCAATTAATCACATTACTTAAAGAACTCCCACTTAGATAGACATCCCTCTAATCCTCTAAGTGATTACGTGATCCAAATCAACTAAACCATGTCTGATCATCACGTGAGATGGAGTAGTTTCATTGGTGAACATCACTATGTTGATCATATCTACTATATGATTCACGCTCGACCTTTCGGTCTCCGTGTTCCGAGGCCATATCTGTATATGCTTGGCTCGTCAAGTATAACCTGAGTATTCCGCGTGTGCAACTGTTTTGCACCCGTTGTATTTGAACGTAGAGCCTATCACACCCGATTATCACATGGTGTCTCAGCACGAAGATCTTTCACAACGGTGCATACTCAGGGAGAACACTTCTTGATAATTAGTGAGAGATCATCTTATAATCCTACCGTCAATCAAAGCAAGATAAGATGCATAAAAGATAAACATCACATGCAATCAATATAAGTGATATGATATGGCCATCATCATCTTGTGCTTGTGATCTCCATCTTCGAAGCACCGCCGTGATCACCATCGTCACCGGCGCGATACCTTGATCTCCATCGTAGCATCGTTGTCGTCTCGCCAATCTTATGCTTCCACGACTATCGCTACTGCTTAGTGATAAAGTAAAGCATTACAGCGCGATTGCATTGCATACAATAAAGCGACAACCATATGGCTCTTGCCAGTTGCCGATAACTCGGTTACAAAACATGATCATCTCATACAATAAAATTTAGCATCATGTCTTGACCATATCACATCACAACATGCACTGCAAAAACAAGTTAGACGTCCTCTACTTTGTTGTTGCAAGTTTTACATGGCTGCTACGGGATTAAGCAAGAACTAATCTTACCTATGCATCAAAACCACAACGATAGTCTGTCAAGTTGGTGTTGTTTTAACCTTCGCAAGGACCGGGCGTAGCCACACTCGGTTCAACTAAAGTTGGAGAAACTGTCACCCGCTAGCCACCTTTGTGCAAAGCACGTCTGGAGAACCGGTCTCGCGTAAGTGTACGCGTAATGTCGGTTCGGGCCGCTTCGTCCAATAATACCGCTGAACCAAAGTATGACATGCTGGTAAGCAGTATGACTTATATCGCCCACAACTCACTTGTGTTCTACTCGTGCATATAACATCAACACATGAAACCTAGGCTCTGATACCGCTGTTGGGGAACGTTGTAATTTCAAAAAAATTCCTACGCAGACGCGAGATCATGGTGATGCATAGCAACGAGAGGGGAGAGTGTGATCTATGTACCCTTGTAGACCGACAGCGGAAGCGTTAGCACAACGAGGTTGATGTAGTTGTACGTCTTCACGGCCCGACCGATCAAGCACCGAAACTACGACACCTCCGAGTTCTAGCACACGTTCAGCTCGATGACGATCCCGGACTCCGATCCATCAAAGTGTCGGGGAAGAGTTCCGTCAGCACGACGGCATGGTGACGATCTTGATGTACTACCGTCGCAGGGCTTCGCCTAAGCACCGCTACAATATTATCGAGGATTATGGTGGAAGGGGGCACCGCACACGGCTAAGAATATGATCACGTGGATCAACTTGTGTGTCTAGGGGTGCCCCCTGCCCCCATATATAAAGGAGCAGGGGGAGATGAGGCCGGCCAGGAGGAGGGCGTGCCAGGAGGAGTCCTACTCCCACCGGGAGTAGGATTCCCCCCCCCCCTTTTCTAGTTGGAATAGGATTCGAGAGGGCGAAAGAGGAGAGAGAGAAAGAAGGGGGGGCACCGCCCCCCTCTCCTTGTCCTATTCGGACTAGGGGGGAGGGGCGCGCGGCCCAGCCCTGGCCACCTATCCTCTCTTCCACTAAAGCCCACTAAGGCCCATATACCTCCCGGGGGGTTCCGGTAACCTCCCGGTACTCCGGTAAAATCCCGATTTCACCCAGAACACTTCCGATATCCAAATATAGGCTTCCAATATATCAATCTTTATGTCTCAACCATTTTGAGACTCCTCGTCATGTCCTTGATCACATCCAGGACTTCGAACAAACTTTGGTACATTAAAATGCATAAACTCATAATATAACTGTCATCAAAACCATAAGCGTGCGGACCCTACGGGTTCGAGAACAATGTAGACATGACCGAGACACGTCTCCGGTCAATAACCAATAGCGGAACCTGGATGCTCATATTGGCTCCCACATATTCTACGAAGATCTTTATCGGTCAGACCGCATAACAACATACCTTGTTCCCTTTGTCATCGGTATGTTACTTGCTCGAGATTCGATCGTTGGTATCTCAATACCTAGTTCAATCTTGTTACCAGCAAGTCTCTTTACTCGTTTCGTAATACATCATCTTGCAACTAACTCATTAGTTGTAATGCTTGCAAGGCTTGTGTGATGTGCATTACCGAGAGGGCCCAGAGATACCTCTCCGACAATCGGAGTGACAAATCCTAATCTCGAAATACGCCAACCCAACATGTACCTTTCGAGACACCTGTTGAGCTCCCTTATAATCACCCAGTTACGTTGTGACGTTTGGTAGCACACAAAGTGTTCCTCTGGCAAACGGGAGTTGCAGAATCTCATAGTCATAGGAACATGTCTAAGTCATGAAGAAAGCAATAGCAACATATTAAACGATCGGGTGCTAAGCTAATGGAATGGGTCATGTCAATCACATCATTCTCCTAATGATGTGATCCCATTAATCAAATGACAACACATGTCTATGGTTAGGAAACATAACCATCTTCGATTAACGAGCTAGTCAAGTAGAGGCATACTAGTGACGTTTGGTTTGTCTATGTATCCACACAAGTATTATGTTTTCGGATAATACAATTCTAGCATGAATAATAAACATTTATCATGATATGAGGAAATAAAATAATAACATTATTATTGCCTCTAGGGCATATTTCCTGTAGTAATTTCAAAAAAATTCCTACGCACATGGAAGATCATGGTGATGCATAACAACGAGAGGGGAGAGTATCGTCTGCGTACCCTCGTAGACAGTAAGCAGAAGCATTATGACAACGCGGTTGATGTAGTCGTACGTCTTCAGATCAACCGATCCTCAGTACTGAACATACGGCACCTCCGTGTTCAGCACACGTTCAGCTCGGTGACGTCCCGCGAACTCACGATCCATTAGAGCTTTGGGAAGAGCTTCGTCAGCACGATGGCGTGGTGACGGTGTTGATGAAGCTACTGACGCAGGGCTTCGCCTAAGCACTGCTACAATATGACCGAGGTGGACTATGGTGGAGGGGGGCACCGCACACGGCTACACTAGTACAGAATCGGGCAATAGCACCAGTTCATAAGGCCCTTTAGTGCCGGTTCGGTAACCGGCACTAAATTGTAGGCACTAAAGGCCCCCCCCCCTTAGTACCGGTTCAGCATGAACCGGTGCTAAAGGGCAACCACGTGGCACGAGCCAGCTCCGTGGGCGTGTAGGACATTAGTACCGGTTGGTAACACCAACCGGTACTAAATGTTTGGGTGTGTTTTGGTTTGTATTTTTTCTTTTTACTTTAATTTTCTGTTTTCAATTTAATTTAGTGATTGTTTTACATTATAATGAGTTGTTAAATTATTAGGTGATTAGTTTGACTGGATGCGTGGATCCTAGCTAAGTCATCAAGTATATGTCATATCCATATTATATATACTTGATCACCTACTTAAGTGATCGAGGTAATATGGATATGGCATATACTTGATCACTTAGCTAGAATCCATCCAGTTGAAACTAATATGCAATTTCTTTCATAAATGATATAATAACTCATCATCATCGTCATATGAATTAATATAAAAACTCTTGCATCATATATATCATCACCAACGGTTTTCATAGCAAAGATATCATCGACTTCAACATGGTAATGATATTATAAGCGTTCATAACACCACAAAAGCAAATCACTCTTTGAGATTAAGTTCAGGACGAAGAACACGGACATGAGAGGACAAGTACTAAGAGCATGAACTAGCTAATTAATCACTCCTGCTGCTCTCTCTCAGGTAAAATAGCATAGAACATGTATAGCTTTGCTGATTCATCATATTGGAGCATGCAGATGAACCTGTCTCCTAATCGTGGGTTGCGCTTCTGATTGCTGCCCCCTAGTACTTCTCTGTGATCGTTCACAATTTTGCTCCAGTCTTTTACTATTAAGCATTCCTCGCTATTAGAAATCCTGAATGCACTAAAGTGCATTGTAGGATATCTTGGCCGTAAGCTAACAATATTCATGGTACCTTTAGTCTCGATCCAATCAGGCACAACATTCATCGGGAGTCCCTGTTGAAGAACATCGTATAGTAACATACTTAGCAATGAAGTTTAGCTTAAAAAAATAATGTATGCAAAAGATGCACTGAGGAGAAATAGTAGAAATCTTACCATCTTTCCTAAATATATGTGACCGTAGTTCAGTACGAACACTATTGGTCGCACGTTTTGAGTACTAACATTTCTAAGTGCAGGAAAGAAATTTGTCTTGACAGCATCAAGATCCTCAAGCCATGAAACATAATGACTTGTCTCCTCGCAGTTTAGTTCAGCCCCGGGACAGTGGACGGTCCTGTCTACCAAGCGCCGGACATGTTTGCTTGATTGGAAGTAAGCTGTCAATATAAATTGAGATCTATTAATTATTCAACTGGTTCAAATAATCTCATATCGAAGACATAAATATGGTTGAGAAACTCACATAATGGTAGAACTGGAGGCGTCTGCACATCGACCCAGATGTCTCTATTACCTTCAATATCATCTTCCGGACGAATATCAAAGGTGATAACCATATCAGGCTCAAATGCATAAGCCTTGCATAGTGCTTGCCAAGTTTTGCA
The DNA here is from genome assembly GCF_018294505.1 of Triticum aestivum. Taxonomy (NCBI): domain Eukaryota; kingdom Viridiplantae; phylum Streptophyta; class Magnoliopsida; order Poales; family Poaceae; genus Triticum; species Triticum aestivum. The sequence goes on from NC_057794.1 coordinate 20,606,352, forward strand.
TTCAAAATAGGTGTATGTGTCTGCATTGTATAATTTGACGTTGAAGGTATAACCATGCTCGGTCTTCAAGTAAACTCTTTTTACCTCCATAGTTTCATTAGGACTGAAACCTATCTTATCCAAGACAAAAATTCTTGCATGGCAGGGGATACGCTAGTAGAATAGTGAAAAATTAAAATTAAAAGTTGAAGCAAATGAAGCATAAGTCATGCTTAATTACGAAAAAAGACTTGTCATTGTGACTTACTGTATCCACTTCGAAGTTCTCATCCAGCTTGATGCTGAAGCGTCTATCATCAACTAGAAAATTTCTGCCGCACAGGCCGCGCTGGTCTTCGCAGTATTCGCACATAATGAAATCGTGTTCGTCGTCAGACGACATTCCTATGTTCATAGGTGAAACATTAAACACTTATTAGTTCTATTAATTCAACTAATTCTGTTAATTCAACTAGTTCAACTAATTAATTCAACTAATTCAACTAAGCACTTACGAAGAATATACCTAATTAATTGAACTAATTCAACTAACTAGTTCAACTAATTAATTCAACTAAACTAGTTCTATTAATTTTCTTACTAAAAATAAGGTAGCTAGTTCTATATAATAAAATGTTAATTAGATAATGAAATCTCATATAACTAAATTAAATATATACCTAACATATAATTTATATCTAATTCATCTAACATTTGACATTAATATTTAACATATGTTCATATATAGGTGAAACATTAAACACTTACTAGTTCTATTAATTCAACTAAATAAACTAGTTCTATTAATTCAACTAAGCATTTACTAAAAATAAACTAGTTCATTAATTTCTTACTAAAATAAAGTAGGTAGTTCTATATAGTAATATTTTGATTAGATCATCAAATCTCATATACCTAATTTTTTTTTACTAAAAATAAACTTGTTCTATTAATTTTCATACTAAAAATAAACTAGTTATATTAATTCAACTAGTTCAAATCTCATATATATACCTAATTAATATCTAGCTATACTAATTCAACTAGTTCAACTTGTTCTAATTCATGTAAAATATATTTGACATTAATATTTAACATCTTTTCCATATAATTCATCTAATATTAACATTCTAACATTATTATCTACGTAATTTATCTAACATTAATCTAAACAACAGAAAATAGAAAATAAGTAAAAAACAATGTGTGTGTGTGTATGTTTGTGTGGTGTGTGTGGTGTGTGTGTGTGTGTGTGTCTTTGCGTGTGTGCGTGTGTGTGTGTGTATGTATGTGTGTACGAGCGGGGGGCGGCGGCGTACGGGCGGCAGTGGGCGACGACGGGGACGGGCGCGGCGGGCGAGAGGCGGCGGCGACATGCGCGGCGCGCGGGGGCGACGGCGGTGTCGGCGACGACGGGTGGTGGGGGCCACGGCGGTGACGGCGACGACGGGTGGCGTGGGCGACGGCGGTGACGGCGACGACGGGCGGCGGGGGCGGCGAGGGCGGCGCGCGATGGGCGACGGGCGCGGCGAAGAAGTTGGATCGAGAAGAAGTACTGGTGGTCGATGAAACTGATTTTTTTGTAAGTGACATATATATAGGAGGGGTCTTTAGTACCGATTGGAGCCACCAACCGGTACTAAAGGCCAATTTTCGCCAGGCCAAGGGGCGGGAAACGACCCCTTTAGTACCGGTTCGTGCCACGAGCCGGTACTAAAGACCCCCCCCCTTTAGTACTGGTTGGAGCCACCAAGCGGTACTAATGGTTGTGCGCTGCCACCAGCGGTGCACAATGTTTAGTCCCACCTCGCCGAGCAAAGGGCAGCCGCACTGGTTTATAAACCCAGCCGTGGCTGCTCCTTCGAGCTTCTCTATCTAGCAGGCTTCTGGGCCTAACTAGGGCGTGCTGCCCTGTGAGTCTGCTAGCCCTTCTGGGCCTGCATTTGCACACCCTAGGTCTGGCAGACCCACTGGGTTGCGCGCCAACAAATTTTTATATAGTTTTTTCTTTTCTGCATTATTTATTTTCTTCTATTTATTTTTGAGTAATTTTTTATATAGTTTTTTTCTTTTCTGCATTATTTATTTTCTTCTATTTATTTTTTAGTAATTTTTTGTATAGTTTTTTTATTTTCTGTATGATTTCTTTTCTTCTATTTATTTTCTTTTATTTCCAGTTTGTACACGAAGTTCGTCCAGTTTTTGCCGCGACCCTCTCTACTCTTTCGCACATGCTATGCGGGTGAAATGATGATACCATGTCAAGTTTCAACATTTTCAGAATTCATTTTGTAGTGATTTTCAATTTCACGGTCATTTAGCTCTCTAAACAATTAGGTAAATGATCGAAAAACCACAAATGATGTCAGAACATGTTGGAAATTGATGACATCGCTTTGAATGCTGCATACTGAACACAAAAGAAGTCCGGAGTTCAAATAATTTTAAAAAACAATGAAGTGTCCGTGTAACAGATGAGTTCTCGCCCGAAACCCTGATACTCCGAAAGAGTTTGTCCAGTTTGTACACGAAGTGCGTCCAGTTTTTGTCATGACCCTCTCTACTCTTTCGCACATGCTATGTGGGTGAAATGATGATACCATGCCAAGTTTCAACATTTTCAGAATTCATTTTGTAGTGATTTTCAATTTCACGGTCATTTAGCTCTCTAAACAATTAGGTAAATGACCGAAAAACAACAAATTATATCAGAACATGTTGGAAATTGATGACGTCGCTTTGAATGCTGCATACTGAACACAAAAGAAGTCTGGAGTTCAAATAAGTTTAAAAAACATTGAAGTGCCCGTGTAACAGATGAGTTCTCGTCTGAAACCCTGATACTCCGAAAGAGTTTGTCCAGTTTGTACACGAAGTGCGTCCAGTTTTTGCCGTGACCCTCTCTACTCTTTCGCACATGCTATGCGGGTGAAATGATGATACCATGCCAAGTTTCAACATTTTCAGAATTCATTTTATAGTGATTTTCAATTTCACGGTCATTTAGCTCTCTAAACAATTAGGTAAATGACCGAAAAATAACAAATGATGTCAGAACATGTTGCAAATTGATGACGTCACTTTGAATGCTGCATACTGAACACAAAAGAAGTCCGGAGTTCAAATAAGTTATTAAAAATAAAAAGAGGTGCAATGCACATAGCTTAGTGCAATCTATGCTATTTCGAAAGGCTTGAAGCTAATCAACATGCAGGTGAGCATTGCGCCTCTTTGTCATTGTCTGTGCACTCACGGCTTATAAACCGCTCATACTGCCTCTCTCTTGGCGAGGTGGGACTAAAATTCAGCTTCCTAAGAAACTCTAGTACCGGTTCATGGCATGAACCCCTACTAAAGGTCTTCGTGGGGGCCCCAGCCTGACCATAGCCTGACACAGCCTCATTAGTACCGGTTCGTGGCATGAAACGGCACTAAAGGTTGCCCACGAACCGGTACTAATGATGCCCACCCGCCTAGCCGTTGGAACCGGCACTAATGCTCACATTAGTGCCGGCTCAAATTCAAACTGGCACTAATGTGCTTCACATTTGACCCTTTTTCTACTAGTTCTAAGAGATCAATGATCAATTGTTGTGTCCCCAAGGGGTGCCCCCCTCCCTGTATATAAATGATTGGAGGAGGGGGAGGGGCCAGCCTCGTATGGTGCGCCCCATGAAGAGTCCTACTCCCACCGGGAGTAGGACTCCTCCCTTCCAAGTAGGAGTAGGAGAGGAGAAGGAAGGGAGAGAAGGAGAGAAGGAAAGGGGGGTGGGGGAGTCCTGGATTAGGGGGTGTTCGGGTAGCCGGACTATACCTTCAACCGGACTCCTGGACTATGAAGATACAAGATTGAAGACTTCGTCCCGTGTCCGGATGGGACTTTCCTTGGCGTGGAAGGCAAGCTTGGCGATGCGGATATTCAAGATCTCCTACCATTGTAACCGACTCTATGTAACCCTAACCCTATCCGGTGTCTATATAAACCGGAGGGTTGTAGTCCGTAGGACATAAACTCCATATACAACAATCATACCATAGGCTAGCTTCTAGGGTTTAGCCTCCTTGATCTCGTGGTAGATCTACTCTTGTACTACCCATATCATCAATATTAATCAAGCAGGAGTAGGGTATTACCTCCATCGAGAGGGCCTGAATCTGGGTAAAAACATCGTGTCCCTTGTCTCCTGTTACCATCCGGCCTTGACGCATAGTTCGGGACCCCCTACCTGAGATCCGCCAGTTTTGACACCGACATTGGTGCTTTCATTGAGAGTTCCTCTATGCCGCCGCAATCAGGAAGGATGCCTCCTCCCGTCTTTAAAGACGGCGCCGTTGCTAAGGGAGCCTTGGCTATCGGCCAAACACTCCGGCTAGGTGGTTTCCTCATGACCGCATGTTCGACTATTGCACCGACGGTGACCTCTCAGGTCATCAAAAGCAACCTACACGTCAGCTCGGAGCTCGTCGAGCAGCTAGATCCAATGGAGCTCTCTTCCGTAAACAAGCTCTTGGATCGCATCGCTGCCCTGGTGGTCACTACGGATTACGACCAGGTTGGGCTTAAACCCAATCTAAGAGAAATTAACTCTCCCCAAGTCACCCACCATGTTGCCGTGGTAGAGGCGCAGTGCGGCGACCCTTCATCTATTTTAAGGACTAGCTACGTCCGAATTCCTGACCCCTCCAAGCCGGATACCCGCGGAGGGGAGGATGTAACTCAAGAGCTGAGCTTAGGATCAGGCAACGGGCTAGATTCATTGGACAACATCCAAGAATCTAAACTTCAGAGTTCGGAAACTCTTCGGCCTCCGAATCTTGGATTGGGTGAGGTTTCAGATTCAACGACACCCACCCACCCGAACATAAGCGATCTCTCCCAAATCAGGCAGAGGCCCGAGGAAACAGTACATCATTACTGGGCTAGATTCCTCCTGGTTATGAACAGGATAAAGGATTGCTGCGAGGGAGACGCAATCTCAATTTTCTGCAGTAATTGCACGGACGAGGGAATCCTTAACGCCGTAAGTCGTCGTGATATTACACGCTTCGCTGACTTGGCGTCCATAGTACAAAAATAATGTGCGATGCAGTCCCCCCCCCAACATCTTTTTGGAAAGATTGTTCAAACCATCCGTAGCATGGGAGGGCGAACCCGCAAATAACAGCCCGGACCCAGCCGCGCCACTCGACGCCGAACAATCTGACATAATTGGAGGCTCTGCCAATGAAATTACACCTTCAGCCCACGTAATAATGGCGGTTATCGCCCTGTGGACATAACCATTCCTAGCCTACCTTACTAGGCAGGAACTCCCGGAGGACCAAAACGAGGCCCGCTGCATAGTGCGGCGATCTGAAGCCTATAGAGTCCATGAGGGAGAGCTTTATAAGAAAAGCACTACCAGAGTCCTTCAAAGGTGCATCTCCGAAGAGGAAGGGCGGAACCTTCTGGCTGAAATTCATGCCGGACTCGGTGGTCACCACGCCGCTGCTCGGTCCCTTGATAGCAAGGCTTTCCGTACAGGCTTTTTTTGGCTGACGGCCCGAGTAGACGCTCAGGATCTAGTCCAACGATGCGTTGGTTGCCAACTTTTTGCCAACCAAAGCCATATGCCACCCACCGCACTCCAAACTATACCCATCACCTGGCCTTTTGCGGTCTGGGGGCTTGACATGGTCAGACCCCTTAAAGGTGGGACCCATAGGAAAAAATACTTACTGGTCATGGTGGATAAGTTCACCAAATGGATAGAAGCCAAGCCTGTTAAAACGGCCGAATCCGGACCTGTGATAGACTTCATATCCGGGGTTGTACACCGTTATGGCATCCCCCGTAGCATCATAACCGATAACGGTACAAACTTTACCGCCGACGAGGTAAAACTCTGGTGCAAAAACATGGGCATCAAGCTCGATTATGCTTCCGTCTATCACCCACAAACCAACGGCCAGGTCGAACGTGCAAATGGTCTTATCATGAGCGGCATTAAACCCAGACTAGTGCGGTCCCTCAAGGAATCTAACACGCACTGGGTAGAGGAGCTCGACTCCGTGCTATGGGGGCTGCGGACCACGCCAAATTGCACCACCGGATACACACCATTTTTTATGGTGTACGGCACAGAGGCAGTTCTGCCCTGCGACATAATTCATGACTCACCTAGAGTGCGCATGTACGAAGAAGGAGAAGCCGAGCTCGATCGACAGGACAACTTGGACGCCTTGGAGGAGGAGCGTGATGTGGCAAAAGCCCGTTCCGCATTTTATCAACAGCAGGCCCAAAGATATCAAAGCAGAGAAGTACGGGCCAAAAATTACAATGTCGGCGAACTAGTTCTACGCCTGCCAGATAAGAAGAAGGACAAACTCAAGCCCAAGTGGGAAGGTCCATTCATAATCGACCAAGTCCTGACTGGTGGGGCGTACTGCCTGCGAGATGCTCGGATAACCGACTCGAGCCGAACCCGTGGAACGCCACCTGTCTCCGAAGATTCTATGCCTAGCGCCGGACTCTGTGTTCGTCTCCTTCCTCTGTCCATTTTTTGCATTTTTCTGTCTTACATTTCTCTCCTTCCCCTCTTTTCTTTTATAGCCCTTAAAGGCTCATCTAGTGACGCGCCACTCGCGCTCATTAAACCTGGGGGCTTCTTTAACAGAAGCTTATTTATACAGGCTTCACGCCCAACACATGCGTCAAACTTCCGCATGTACCTTTTTCTTCACCATTATATGCATCGATATGACTTAAGTTTTGGCCAAGCTGGGTTGCCTGGCTCCTGTGCTTACCCCTACATTCCCGATTGTTCGGCTAGGCAGTAAAGGGAGCACCTCTGCGATTGTTACTGCCGGGTCAGCCGGATGTGTACCTCAGACTGGGTGAAGCCGAAAGCTAGCGTTCTTAAGGGAATATTCGGTCGGTGAAATAAAAGATGATCTTTTTACTCATTTTATGCGCCCCCAGATGCTTTTTTCTGCGTCTTTTCACGCAGTCCGGACATGCACTTTAGGGCATGCCTCCCAGCGAAAGGAACCCCTAACGGAACTATTCTCTCTGGAAGATGTTTCTTACTAACCATGTAATATAACATAACTAGTTGGGCACTTGTCTGATAAAGCACTAATGACCCCTACGCCTGGTCTCCACGCATACCCCAGTTCTTATATAACTGCTATGGTATTCGGACACACTCCGGACCGTCAGGTCCCAAGGTTGAAGCGAAAAGGTCGGCAACGACAAACGATCTACAATCCGGCTAGAAGACATTACACATGTCAATTCAAAATTACAGTGTCATTCTGACTGATTGTATTCCTCTTCTATACCATATAACAGGTTGTCTAATTTATAGTCCTGCTGGGAATACTTTGCGGCCAACTCTACTTGGTCGTATACTAAGCTTACAGGGATCTCCTTCCTGTCAGGCCCCACTGGTCCGACCTCGGCCATGTGGTTTGGGTCAGACTTCATAAAACGGGTCTTCACCATGGCCCAGGCCTCCCTAGAGCCTTGTCGGCAGGCCGATATCTTCCACAACTGGAGGTGCCGCCGAGCTCCCTTCAGCTTCTCTGCAAGCTCTCCAAGGCCCTCGGGCATGGAGTGGGCAGGCCATAAGGCTTGGGCAACGCCTCGCATCGCCTGCCGAATTCGCTCGTGCAGTTGCAAGAGTTCGGGAAGAAGGTCACCCGTAGAACCGGGCATCTCCTCTACAGGACGACCTGTGAGCATACCTACAAACATTACTATGTTAGTCGACTTCCTCGCCAAACTTTTTTTTCAAAGTTCGTTCAAGCACTTACTAAATATGCTGCGTCGAAGCCGCTGATTCTCCTTCTTGGAGTCCGACAGCTAGCCACGAACATCTTTAAGTTTAATGTCCAGCTTGGTGTTGGCATCCTGAAGATCATTCTTCTCTCGCCTCACCTTTTTCAACATACTCTCACTGGCATTTAGCCGGCGTAAGAGTTGTTGCTTTTTCGGATCGAGTCCGGCGCCATTTGCAATATGATTTGTCAGATTTGCACCCACACCGCACAATACTAATCTTTCGAAGTCTATCTTACCTGAGGGGGTCTCTTGGGGCTCCCCTGCTGCGGCTAGTGTGACCTCTAGTTGGGCCTTGCACTTTTTCAGCTCCTGGGACAGTATGGTATTCTTCTCTGTAAGAACCTACATATTAAATGATCCTTAAATCAGTTTCTCTAACTGTTTCAAGTCTCGGGGGCTACTGGCATATATATATTTGACCAAAATTTTCTTACCCGTATGTCTTTTACATACTGCTCCGTGGCTCTGGCTAAACCATTTTGAGCGGCATGGAGGTACGCATCTCCCGAATTAAAGGCATCTAAAGCCTCTTGGGAGAAACAAGCGTCGCGTAGAACTGTCCGGCGATGCCTGTGGTTCATGGCACTCTCCACTTCTAGAATTTGTGGCAGACAGCCTGTCCGCATCCTCTGTCGGAGGAGCGTCCGGTGCGCGCCTTGTGCTCGCCTACGCTTCCTGGCCAGACGTTGGAGCCTGGCTGGTGGAGGCGCGATTGGCAACCTCTCCGGATGTAGTCCGGCGAGGTCTCTTCGTTCTGAAGATAACACGGACGTTAATATGCCCTGACAGAATAACGACAGGGAAACAGAGGGTGCGTCATACCTTTGCGCCGGCATCTCAGTCCAGACTACATTCCTTTTTGCCCCACGGGGCCCTGCGGCCCCTCGTTGGCTAGCCGCCGCAGGTTCGGCCTCCTGCCTCGGAAATCTCCCCTGCAAAACACGATTGTCATCAGAAACACCGGAATACGTGAGAATGGAATCTCTCTCAAGGGAATGTGACTCCGGTTTCTGTCACCTAGGAGGCCGGGATTAACCCTGGGTAATCAGCCGTAATGGCTACCAAGGTATTGTGCTTGCTTAGCTGATGGAACACCCCGTCGATAAGCTCCACTGATATGTCCGGATCCTCTTCGGAGTCCGGATCGAGGGACCGTTCTGGGTCCTCAGGCTGTGGAGGGCGGCTGTTTATATCCTTTACCTCCTGTCGCAGTTCCTGCGTTGAAGTCATTAGACTACATATCTAACCGCGGGAGTATAAAACAAACGGGCAATTGCGATTGTTCACTTACCCAACTTGGAGGATCATACATAGTAAATCCAGCCCGCGGGTTGATGCAGAGGAATTCCTCCTTTTCTCCCTTGTACAAAGAGGATAAGATCTTTACTAGGGCGGCGGCTGAGGGCGGCCCCTCACGACCGTAACGGGTGGCGTCATCCTCCTCGTTGAAATCCCACATGGGGTGGCCTCTATATTGAAGCGGCTACACCCCCCGCATAATGCATGCGGCCATGACTCCAATCATGGTTAGTCTGGAATGAGCCAACAGTCTTATCCGACCCATCAGGTAAAGGACGTCTCTGTCGCTTTCTCTCTGAGAGCTCCGCGGACGCCAGCTCAAGCTTTCTTCAATGGAGCACTGTTGAACTCAGGGAGACCGACCCGGATAGGGTCCGGTAGCGGGGCATCATCTATGTAATACCATTCCGAAGGCCAGTCCTCGGACGCCTTCTTTGGGGTTCCGGATAGGTATCCGGTCCCGGCGATGCGCCATACTTCGGCTCCGCCCACTTGGTATATGGGCCCCTCTCGAGAACGGGGCACCAGGCAGAATAACCTCTTCCACAGCGCGAAATGAGCCTCAACGCCTAAAAATAGCTTGCAAAGGGAGACGAAACCCGCAATATGTAATACGGAGGCGGGCGTGAGATTGTGCAGCTGGAGGCCGTAGAACTCCAGAAGCCCGCGGAGAAATGGATGAATTGGAAATCCCAGTCCCCTTATTAGATAGGGGACGAGGCACACCCGCTCTCCTTTAGAAGGATTGGGGGTTGACAGAGTAAATAGCCATGGGTAGCCTAGCCGGCTTCCCCTGGCCCTTCTGAAAAAATTACGAGCCCGTCCGGCTCTCAAGGATCCAAGACGTGGGGCCGCCTTCCCCTTGCTGGCTGTCACCCAGGCCGGCTATCGGAAGGCGGCCCGACTTTAGCCCTCGCGAAGAAAGCCACGGGAGGGCCGGCTTCGAGAAGCCGGCCGCGAGAAAGCCGACTCCAAGAAGCCAGCTCCCACTAAATGGTCGAGACCGTACCCTCAAAGTTTGCATCCACCTAACGGCGATGTGACGGGGCGTGGCTACAGTGAAACCTGCCACCCCCGAATCCCGGAGCACGACCGGCACAGCGCGCCGTACGGGTGGCCATGACCCGTCCGGCGTAGCACTGTTACCATGATGACCCTGATGTCATCCACGATGGACTACCAATATGGCCCACGGGCGGTGGGCCCCTTCGGGCAGAGAGACACCCGAAGGCGGCCACGCCTCTGTCGGCCCAAGACAGAGCCGGCTCCCCGCAGCCGGCTTGCCGTCTCCCTCGAAGGAGACGCCCCATTAGGGAGACAAGATGCGGTGAGGCTACAGCAATCGCCCGCGGGACGGCGGCACTGTAGCCATGCCTACCTCGACGAAGCCCACGTCACCAAGATTGAGCAACAGTAACCAGCCACCGACAAGGTCCTGGACAGTGGGGCCTGCCTGTCGACCGAGGGGCCGACAGCCGGCGGGACCCACCAGTCGGCGGGCCCCAGCAGCCGGCGCAGAAGCCGGCGAGCGTAGTCACAGATGGCTGGGCCCCGCGCCCAGCCAGATTACCATTGTACCCCCGGGGAGTAGGCCTATGTAAACCCCCCCGGGGCACCCATGCAAAGGGTTGATCCCAGCTAGTTCTAGACACCACACAAGGAGAAGAAGCAAGCAAGCCGTGCCCTTCTTCCTCCTCTCGCAAAACAGCTCTAGGAGCATCGGGTAGCTACTTGTTCATCTAGTGATCATGCGGAGACCCTGCAGAGCAACAGTAGGGGTGTTATCTCCGCGGAGAGCCCTGAAGCTGGGTAAGATTCGTCGGCGTGCATGTCTTCGCCTCATCCCGTTTCCAGGCACCGGTGATGTTTTACTGGCTCCCACAATGATAAGCCACCCGTTGGCATATGTCGCACCTACCACCCGACATTTGGCGCCCACCATGGGGCCAGGTGCACCGTCGTCCGGAGACCTGTTCTGGACGGGAACCCTCTTCCTCCCCAGCGAGCGTAGCCAGCCCAGCACGCCCGATGGCACTTGCCACGACGCGTTGCAAGGCGTCACCAGCATCTGCGCGGCGAGCAGCCTCGCCGATCTCCTCGACGAAACCCTCATCTCCGACGAGCTCGCTTCCGATGCGGGCACCGACCACCTCGCCAACCTCCTCGGCCAGCTCCATGTCTCTTGCGAGCCTGCTGTGGATTTGGAGTCGGTTGCCTCCACCGACCCGATGCCTGTCGACTCCGACACGGCCTCACTCGACACCTTCCCCACCAACGTCGCGATCTACAACGACCCGCTTCCCCGGACCAATGGCTGAGACACTGTCACCACTGAGGTGATGGTCATCGGCCATGGCGGCACGGCCGACGAGAGCGCCCACGGCGCCCCGCACGCGGCGGTCCATGACTTGTCCATCCCGCTCCGGGCTGATGCTAACGACGAAGCACTGGAGGCACGCCGCCTAGGTTTCCTCGCGGAGGGCCGGAGGCTGGCTTCCATGAGACGCCTCACAGAGGACTACCAGCATGAAGCTGACCGCGCCGCCTTCGGCACGCCGGCCCCGGGCGGGCCAAGCCGGGCCGGCGTTGTCAAGCAACGCGGCACTGTCATCGCCGACACGCTGGGAGTCGACCGCCCGGTCTATGCCACTCCACTCGAGAACTTGCGTGCCGCCCAGGCGGCCGTAGACGAGTTGGACAGATTGGAGGCCGAAGAACTCCCCCACATGACCAGGCGCATCCAGCAGCTGATTGATGTGGCCGCACGGCGGCACGAAGCCGACGCCTGCGCGGGAAGCCCTCCCCCGCGCCGAGATCACGCTGCGACGTCCCGGACACCGACTACGAGCAACACCCACGCGCGGCGTGAGAAAGAGCCGGCTGCGAGCCGAAGCCGGACCCGAATCTCCATCGAGCAAGACGCAGAAGGCCATCCCCGAGCCGTGGAATGGCGGGGCAACCCGCCTCTGCCTCGGCCCCGTGGAGAGAGATATCCCACCCCGCCGCCTGTGCCGCATCCGACTCTCAGCGGCCGACTAGGTCACCGCGAAGGAGTCGGCGAGAACTACGCCCACAATCGGATCGACCGCCTGGCGCGATCCCTGGCGCTGGAAGAAGAAGACGATGTCGGCCCGCCTTGTTTCGGCCCCCGCATCCGCGACGAGCCCTTCCCCAAAGGGTTCTCGCTCCCAAGAGACACGCCCAAGTACAACGGCTCCGTGAAGCCGGAAGATTGGTTGATCGACTACTCCACGGCGGTTAGCATAGCCAACGGCAACAGGCGCGTTGCCGTGAAGTACGTGCCCCTCGTGCTGCAAGGCATGGCGCGAACCTGGCTCAACAGCCTCAAGCCCTTCAGCATCAACAGCTGGCTAGATTTCACTGAAGCTTTCATCTGCAACTTCACCAGCACCTACAAGCGGGCTCCCAAGCCCAGGCAGCTCTCCTTATGCGTGCAAGGCCCAGCCGAGTCCACTCGCGACTACCTCACGCGTTGGGCCGAGCTCCGCAACTCTTGCAAGGGGGTGCACAAGGTGCAAGCCATAGAATACATCACTGCCGGGTGCCGAGAAGGCACCCTCCTCAAGTCCCAAGCACTGGCCGACTTCCTCGTCGACTGGGCCGAGACCCAGTACCTGCCACCAGCTCCCGACTCCACCCATGGGCGCATGCACTTCGACGGGTCCAAGATGCGCACCGGCTTGGGAGCCGGCGTCATCCCTACCTCTCCCAAAGGCGACAAGCTCAGATACACGCTGCAGATTCACTTTGCCGCTTCAAACAATGTAGCCGAGTATGAGGCGCTCATACACGGGCTCTGGCTTGCCAAAGAACTCGGCATTCGCCGGATCCTATGTTATGGCGACTCGAACTTGGTGGTTCAGCAATCATCCAGCGACTGGGATGCCAAGGACGCAAATATGGCAAGCTACTGCTTCCTTGTTCAGCAAATCAGTGGATACTTTGAAGGATGCGAGTTCCTCCACGTACCGCGAGCCGACAACGAGCCGGCCGATGCCCTGACTCGAATAGGCTCCACTCGGCAAGCAATACCAACCGGTGTCGCTCTACAACGCCTCCTCAAGCTGTCCATCAAGCCGTCTCCGGAGTCCGATTCTATCTTCATGCTGCCTGACCCCGACACGGCCGGGTCCGGCTCGAAGAACCAAGCAGGCGACCCGGGGACTTCAGCAGTCGGCCCGGGGACTTCGGTAGCCGGCTCGGGGACTTCCGCAGTTACGCCCGATCCGGGGACTGCCACACCCGGCTCAGGGACTGCGGTAATTGGCCCGGGGACTGCACCAACACAACAGCCAGCGGCCGACTCCAGCATTTCACCACCCAGCCCGCCCACCCTGGTGGTAGTAGCCACATTGGCAATAGGAGAAGTCGCGGCTCCATCATGGGCTCAGTCCATCCTCAACTTCCTAATAAACCAAGATCTGCCGGCTGACGAAACAGAGGCAAGACAAGTCCAACACCGAGCCGGAGCATACACAATCGTCAACAGAGAGCTCGTCAAGTGCAGTGTCACTGGAGTCCTCCAACGATGCGTCCACCATGCGGCCTCAGAGACATCCACCAAGGAGAATGCGGCCACCATGCGGCCTCAAGATCACTCGTCGCCAAAGCTTTCCGCCATGGTTTCTTTTGGCCGACTGCTTTGGATGACGCCAAAGAATTGGTTAAACATTGCAAAGGGTGCCAACTCTTCAGCTCCAAGCAACACATGCCGGCTTCGGCACTCAAGACCAATCCCCTCACCTGGCCCTTCGCCGTTTGGGGATTGGACATGGTGGGCCCATTCAAGACGGCGCGCGGTGGCATGACACATTTGCTCGTCGTCGTGGACAAATTCACCGCAGAATGGGCAAAGCCGATCAAGAAGCTGAATGGGCCGACTGCCGTGACATTCATCGCAGATATAACAACTCGGTACGGCATGCCCCACAGCATCATCACCGACAATGGCACGAATTTTGCCAAGGGAGCCTTGGCACGTTTCTGCGCAACGCAAGGTATCCGGCTGGACTTAGCGTCCCTTGCCCACCCGCAGTCAAACGGCCAGGTCGAGCGAGCCAACGGCCTCATCCTTTCCGGCATCAAGCCCCGACTGGTCGTACCACTGGAGCGTTCAGCCGGCTGTTGGCTCGATGAGCTGTCGGCTGTCCTCTGGAGCCTGCGCACTACTCCAAACAAGTCAACCGGCTTCACTCCTTTCTTCCTCGTGTACGGTGCCGAGGCGATCATCCCAACCGACATCGAGTTCGACTCGCCCCGGGTAACCATGTACACGGAGGCGGAGGCCAAGGAAGCACGAGAAGACGGCGTCGACCTGCTGGAAGAAGGCCGACTGTTAGCCCTCAGCCGGTCTGCCATCTACCAGCAGGGTTTGTGCCGCTACCACAGTCGAAAGGTGAGGCCAAGATCCTTCCAAGAGGGCGACCTTGTGCTCCGGCTGATCCAGCGAACAGCCGGCCATCACAAGCTCTCGGCCCCTTGGGAGGGCCCCATCGTCATCAGCAGAGCTTTAGGCAACGACTCCTACTACCTAATCGACGCACAAAAGCCCAAGGCACGCAAGAGAGACGACTCCGGCAAGGAGTCGGAACGACCATGGAACGCCAACCTCCTCTGAAGATTTTACAGTTGAAATACAGTATGTATCACGCTAACTTTTGTACTAAGTACGGGACAATAGGCCCCCCGAGGAGAGCTTGGGGACTGCCATCTTTTATCTATGAATGAAGAGTATCATGCTTATGACCTTGTCATTTCATTTACTTGTTCCATCTGGCACCGGGTTTGACTAGTCGGCCCGGGGACTGGCCGATTGGAGTTATATTAGAAGTCCTACCCGCGGTCAGACAAGTAGTGTGCTGACATCCAAGCTTAACTCTTGCCAAAAGTCGCAGTTCGAAGAACCGGCTGTCCGGCTGGCAAGAGTTAAAAGCAGGAAAGGATGCCCACACGAAAAATGGCTAGGGACTAACGGACTAATATAACGAAAGCCGGTTTGCCTCCTACCACCGACCGACTACCAGAGTAGCCGGCCGGCCGGCTTCCATTCACTTCACTTCAATCCAAGAAAGCTCGAGTACTTGCCTCCCCAAAGAGGGAAGGCGGCAAACGAAAAAGGCTAAGGATAAAAAGCATACGTGAATGGAAACCAAACATGCACACAATAATATTTACATAAAAGACCTCCAAGAGGCCAGCATTCAACATAGTTTGGATACACCCCCAGTCGATGGAACTGCGAAAGCCTAATAAAGTTGTTCAGAAGGCAACAAACAGGAAAAAACAAGGACGACAGATTAAGCCGGCGGAGCGACTGACGAGCCGGGCAGGTCGGTGGAGACGCCGGTGCCGGCTGGAGGAGTCGCCGGCTGGCGAACCTCGGCATGATCACCGCCTCCCGCAGAAGGGGCGCTTGCGCGCGCCTCGTTGCTGGAGGCACGGTCAGCCTGAGGCCGGCCGGTTGTTCCACCAGCCAGCTCGACGTCTTCACCTTCCTCTTCTTCATCGTCTTCGCCTTCGTCACTGGAGGCGATCTCCTCTGCCGAGTCCTCGCCCACCGCCGGGTGCAGCCCGAAACACTCCTCCGGCTGGGCAACGCCGTCATCATTGATTTCAGGTACAAAAACGCTGATGTCGGTGCACTCGGCGATCGTCGAAGCACGCTGAGCGATAGCCCGCCGCACCTCCTCCAGCTTTGCATCGGCCTCCAGCCGCCAGGTGCGCAGCTGGTCTAGGTTCAGCCCTGGGTACCAAGCTCGGACGAACTCCAACACCCGCCCAGCTCCAAGCCGGGCCGCCGACGCCTTCCAAGCTTCAAAGCGGCCAACCGCAACCTCCAGCCAGTCGGCAGTCTGGCTCGGGGGTGTGGGGAATCGTCTCGCTGGGCCAAAGGGTGGCCAACACCTATGCTCCGGCACGTTGAAGGCGGCGGAGCATACGATGAGCCGGCTGCAGCCGCGCTTGGGCCGCTAAGAGCTGCTCCTCAAGCGTCCGATTCGCGTCCGGCGCAATGTCGGCCCCCGCCTGACGGCGCGCTTCACGATGGGCCTCGATGGTTTAGGCGGCGAAGACGGAGTAGCCGGGAAAGTAGTCTGCACAGAGAACAAAAGGCAGCACAAGTCAGAACAAAAATCAGGCGGCCAGGGGCAGGCAAGGAGCGAGGAAGGCGGCTTACCGTCGATCAAGTCCTCGATACGGCCGAAGCCTTCATCCAGCACTTGCCGGGTCTCAGCCAAGCCCGCCGCCTCAGTCTCGAGCTCGGCCTTCAGGGCGGCTTCGCTATCCTGCGCTTTCTTCAGGGCCGCCTTGTGGCTCTCCTCCTGGTCAACCAGCTTCTTGGCCAGGCGGTCACGCTCCAGGACCAAGGCGGCGTGCTCGGTTTCCTTGGTGCCAAGGGCGGCCTCCGCCTCGCTGAGCTGCCCCCTCAAGTCGGCATTGGCCCCTGCAAGCACGCAAGACAAAAGAAAAAAACCAATGAGGAAAAGTCGTCACGGAAGATCCGACCCGACTGCTCAGCAGTCATCCCGAATCTCAGGGACTACACCTAGTGGGTGCGCTGACGCGCCCCCACAGGAGATAAACAAGATCAAGTACTCACTTCAGCTGTTGACCAGGTCTTCGGTTTTCCGACCCAACTCCTGAGCCTGGGAGTTGAAGGCGGCAGCACGGGAGTTATGATACTCCTGGAAGATCAGACAGGAGGCGAGAATAAGATAATCATCAAGGAAGATCCGACCCGACTGCTCAGCAGTCGGCCCGAATCTCGGGGACTACACCCAGTGGGTGCGCTGACACGCCCCCACGGAAGAAATCAAGAGAACAAAGCAACTAAGGATAGAAGACTCACCCGGATGGCGGCCCGCATCGAAAGGAACTCCTGGGTGTACTGCTGTAGCAAGGAGGCCTGAGCTTGAAGCCGGCTCCGGACCTCTTGGGCCGCCACGTTCAGCTCGCCCGTCCCCCCGCTAGGAGTCCACTCGGACGTGGCGGTGCTGGCCGCCTCCAGGGCCTCCGCCATCCGGCCGGCGCCCGCAACTCGGCACGGCTCCGGCGCAGCGGTGCCTCGCCCTGCGCGCCGGCGCGTTACCGGCTGCACCTCGAGGCCGGCTCCGACCTCCGGCTCGCCCCCGGCCGGCTCCTCTGGTGCCGCTGCCGATTGGCCACCTTGGCCCGCTCTGGTTGGCGCTGCCGGCGGCGCCCTCTCCACGAAGACCACGGAGTCCTCCCTCCTCTCCATCAGCGGCGGGTCTTGGCCGACTTCCTCCGCCAGGGGCAATGGGATGTTGGGGGCCACAGCACGAAGGAGAATGGCGAGCAACGGAGGCTGGTTATGCGAAACCTCCGCCTCCGTCTCCGCGGTCGTCGCCTCTGCCTGGGCCTTGGCTGTCGCGTCGGCCTGCTCCTTCGCCGCCTGGGTGGCCGCTTGCTCCGCCGCCTCCCGCTCCTCCCGCGCCTCACGGGCGTTCCGCTCCGTGGCCTCCCTGAGGTCGGCGCGGGGGTCCACGCAGCGGGAGCCTGAAGACCCTCCAGTCGGCCCGACTACGGAGCCGCCCGGACCCCGCTCAAGGGAAAGCGGCGCCCTGTCCGGCGAGCAAGGAAAGGTTAGGAAGAGTGTTCGATTAAGAGAACAATGAAAAGTATGCGTCCAAGCATTCGATGACTTACGCTGAGATCGCCTGCGGCTGCTTCACCACCTTGCGGAAGCGGGCCGCCTTCGCGGCCGCCTCATCTCGCTTGGTCGCCGCGGTGGAAGCCTTGGACTTCTTCGGCCGGCTGCCGAAGAGGATCGACGCGGCCCGGCGCTTCTGGGCGCCGCCGCTAACAGCCGGCACGGAGGATGAGCCCGCGCCTTGATGATCAGGCGTCGGCTGGCGGCACGGGGCGACTTCGACCTCGGCATCATCCGGCCAGTCCTCAAAGCCGGCAGTGAGCCCCGTGCCTCCGGGCTCGTCGTTGTCCCCCACGATGGCGTCTTCCATGGCGGCCGCTCCCAGGTCCGGGTTGTCGGCGTCGTCCGCCGTGCGGTCGGGGATGTATTGGCGCTCTATCCCTGCGGCCCCGGTCATCGGCGGAAGAAGAGGGTTCTGCTAAGGGAGAACCGACTAATCAGAAGCCGGCTATCATGAGGCCGACTACCAACAAAAAAAAGAGGAAAAACTTACCACGGGTGGAGGGTTGGCGCGAGAATACAGCGCCTTGCCGTATCGCCAGTCCTCGGCGAGCTTGCAGTTGGAGGTGTAATTCACCATGTACGACACCTCCAAATGAGGCATCTCCCTGGTGCTTAGCCGGCTTGGGTCGAAGCGGCCGCTCATCTGACACATCATGTGGGGCCGTCTTTGGAGAGGAAGTACCCGGCACTCCACAAAGGCGGCCACCAAGTCGGCTCCGGTCAGGCCTTCCGACTAGATCATCACCCGAAGCCGGGAGACGGCTGCGTTCCCGGCCTGAGACAATTACCTGGACTGGAAGCTCCATGAGGGTTGCCACCCAGCCGGCGGGCCGGTTACGTAAGCCGGCAGGTTGACGTGGTCGCCTTGCTGGGCGACGTTCTTCACATAGAAGTACGACTTCTGCCAGATCTTCACCGACTGGATCAGCGGGATGGGCGGGAACGGGTTGTTCTCGCCCGACCGCCTCATGGCGATGTAGGCCCCGCAGGGGGCGGGCATGCCCGCGACGATGGTGCCGAGTTTGCTCTGGAAGAATTCCCCCCAGAGCTCAAGCGTGGGGAGCACCCCCAAGAAACCTTCGCAGAGAGAGACGAAGGCCGACAGCAGCATCACCGCATTGGGCGTGAGGTGATGCGGCTGAAGGTTGTAGAATTCGAGGAAGGAACGGAGGAACCCGCTCGCTAGAAGGCCGAAGCCGTGCAGGCGGTGCGAGCGGAAGATAACCCGCTCGCCCTCCTCCGGTGCCGGCGAAATCTCCCTCTCCGGCGCCAGGCGGACCCGCATGAAGTTGGCGTCGGGCAGGCGCCGCGTCCGGCGGAGGAACTCAACGTGGTCCTCATGGACGTTGGATCCGTCCCACGAACTTGACAGCGCCATGGGAGCAAGACGATGTGGCGGCGCAGCGGCGCTGCGATGGGAAGCTGCGGCGGCAGCAAGAATAAGAAGGAAGACGAGGAGGGGCGGAGTGAGGGAGAGCGTGCGAACCTCTGTCTCTCCCCCTCCTCCCCCTACTTATAGGCTCGCGTGGCGGAGCCGAGGAGGCGTGGCGTGGGGGAACGTGGGGATCGACTGTGCCCACTCCCCCACATCCCATGATTATTGCGCCCTAATGGCGTAATAAAATCGCCACGGGAAGGCGAGCGGTCCGCATGGGCCACAAAAGATTAGCGCTCGGGCCGAGGCCTAGGAGTGGCGGGCTCGGGCCTGCGGCGGCGTCTCGTCGCGCGCGTGCACTAGCAGGGTTTCACTGCCACGTGGCCCGCGCGAAGGCCCGCGGTCAGCTCGTGGGTCGACCGCGTTCCCACCTGCAAGACACGGAGCTCTCCGAAGCCGGCATAAACCAGCAAAGCTAGCTCCTCAGGGTAGGAAGCTGACCAAGCTTCTCGTCTCTCTGTCCACCTCGAAGCTCGATCAGCTTCAGGGACTACTGACGGAGTAAATAGCCATGGGTAGCCTAGCTGGCTTCCCCTGGCCCTTTTGAAAAAATTACGAGCCCGTCCGGCTCTCAAGGATCCAAGACGTGGGGCCGCCTTCCCCTTGCTGGCTGTCACCCAGGCCAGCTACCGGAAGGCGACCCGACTTTAGCCCTCGCGAAGAAAGCCACGGGAGGGCCGGCTTCGAGAAGCCGGCCGGGAGAAGGCCGACTCCAAGAAGCTGGCTCCCACTAAGTGGTCGAGACCGTACCCTTAAAGTTTGCATCCACCTAATGGCGATGTGACGGGGCGTGGCTACAGTGAAGCCTGCCACCCCCGAATCCCGGAGCACGACCGGCACAGCGCACCGTACGGGTGGTCATGACCCGTCCGGTGTAGCACTGTTTCCATGATGACCCTGATGTCATCCACGATGGACTACCAGTATGGCCCATGGGCGGTGGGCCCCTTCGGGCAAAGAGACACCCGAAGGCGGCCACGCCTCCCCTGGTCGGCCCAAGACAGAGCCTGCTCCCCGCAGCCGGCTTGCCGTCTCCCTCGAAGGAGACGCCCCATTAGGGAGACAAGATGCGGTGAGGCTACAGCAATCGCCCGCCGGACGGCCGCACTGTAGCCACGCCTACCTCGACGAAGCCCACGTCACCAAGATTGAGCAACAGTAACCAGCCGCCGACAAGGTCCTGGACAGTGGGGCCTGCCTGTCAACCGAGGGGCCGGCAGCCGGCGGGACCCACCAGTCGGCGGGCCCCAGCAGCCGGCACAGAAGCCGGCGAGCGTAGTCACAGACGGCTGGGCCCCGCGCCCAGCCGGATTACCGTTGTACCCCCGGGGGGTAGGCCTATATAAACCCCCCGGGGCACCCATGCAAAGGGTTGATCCCAGCTAGTTCTAGACACCACACAAGGAGAAGAAGCAAGCAAGCCGTGCCCTTCTTCATCCTCTCGCAAAACAGCTCTAGGAGCATCGTGTAGCTACTTGTTAATCTAGTGATCATGCGGAGACCCTGCAGAGCAGCAGTAGGGGTGTTATCTCCGCGGAGAGCCCCGAAGCTGGGTAAGATTCACCGGCATGCATGTTTTTGCCTCATCCCGTTTCCAGGCACCGGCAATGTTTTACTAGCTCCCACAATGATAAGCCACCCGTTGGCATATGTCGCACCTACCACCCGACAGGGGTGCTCTCCGCTTGTTTTGCGCCATTGTAGGTGGCGAGACTGGCTCGGACCGGGACCTTGTATGCCTGAGGGAGAAATCCCTTGGCCTGAAGCGACAATAACTTGCTATGCGGGATGGTGCAACTCTCCCAGTCCCCGGGTTTGGGACCGGAGGGGCGAGGGGAGGAGCTGCGACGGCTGGTCATGTTGGAATAGACCTTTGCTGGAAGCGCTCTGATGATAACTCGCGGAGAGGAGAAGATGTGGTTTGGACCTAAATCCCCATCCCGTTAAATAGGCGGCTCGTTTATACGGCTATGGGTGTGGATGTAAAAACGCCCTGGCTTTTCGCATTCGTTTGACACGTGGAAGACGGCCATTATTGGGCGTGGAAGCCGAGGAGCACTACATTACAAATATTGGACATTATTCCTACAGGTACACAGGATTTGGAGAAGAACCCGCCTTGCAATGCCGAACAATCTGCGCGCCAGACTCGTCGTCATTGAAGCCTGGTTCGGGGGCTACTGAGGGAGTCCTGGATTAGGGGGTGTTCGGGTAGCCGGACTATACCTTCAGCCAGACTCCTGGACTATGAAGATACAAGATTGAAGACTTCGTCCCGTGTCCGGATGGGACTTTCCTTGGCGTGGAAGGCAAGCTTGGCGATGCGGATATTCAAGGTCTCCTACCATTGTAACCGACTCTGTGTAACCCTAACCCTATCCGGTGTCTATATAAACCGGAGGGTTGTAGTCCGTAGGACATAAACTCCATATACAACAATCATACCATAGGCTAGCTTCTAGGGTTTAGCCTCCTTGATCTCGTGGTAGATCTACTCTTATACTACCCATATCATCAATATTAATCAAGTAGGAGTAGGGTATTACCTCCATCGAGAGGGCCCGAACCTGGGTAAAAACATCGTGTCCCTTGTCTCCTGTTACCATCCGGCCTTGATGCACAGTTCGGGACCCCCTACCCGAGATCCGCCGGTTTTGACACCGACAGGGGGCACCGCCCCCTCCTTGTCCAATTCATACTAGAGGGGGAGGGGACGCGCGGCTGCCCTGGCCGCCCCTCCTCTTCTCCCGCTAAGGCCCATTAGGCCCAATATATTCCCCGGGGGGTTCCGGTAACCCCCCGGTACTCCGGTATATGTCCAAAACCTTCCGAAACACTTCCGATGTCCGAACATAGTCGTCCAATATATCGATCTTTATGTCTCGACCATTTCGAGACTCCTCGTCATGTCCGTGATCATACCCGGGACTCCGAACTACCTTCGGTACATCAAAACACAAAAACTCATAATACCGATCATCACAGAACTTTAAGCATGCGGACCCTACGGGTTCGAGAACTATGTAGACATGACCAAGACACGTCTCCGGTCAACAACCAATAGAGGAACCTGGATGCTCATATTGGTTCCTACATATTCTACAAAGATCTTTATCGGTCAAACCACATAACAACATACGTTGTTCCTTTGTCACACTACAAGAAATATGTCAACTTGTGACCCTCACTATTGGTCTCTAAAAGGTCATTGATTTTCATTTGCAACCTTTTTTGACCAAAAACAGAAGGTCAAAAGCTGGCGGTCGTAAACTGAAATTAACGACCTTCTCTTTGAGAAGGTCGTGGAATTCCACGACCAAAACCAAAGGTCGTTGATTCTATGACCTTCTGTTTTGGTCGCTAGCTCTGTGCCCAGGCCACGTCGGATCCGACGTGGCAAAATTGCGACCAATTGAAAAGGTCGTTGATAAGATTCAGCCTGGTCCAATTCGACACTTTACATGGGCCGAGCCCAACAATTCAGCCTATTTGTGTTTTTTCTCATATTAATTTTGGTCGGGTAGATGGGCCAAGCCCAACATTTCAGCCTTGTTATTTTTGGGCCTAGGCCTTTTCGTTTTCTTGGCCTTCACCTTTTCACAATTGATTTTTAAGCGATTTTATTCACTTTCCTGAATTGTTTGATTTGTGGCCTTTCTAGGGCCCAAGTAGTATTTGTTTCATTTCTGATGTATCAGCAATTAATGAACTGATCCTCAAAAAAACAATAAATAATCAACATTTGCAATATTTCAATCACCCAAATTTTCACAAATGGCGACCAAAATGAGTATATTATATATATTACAATCATGCATAGTTCACATCATCTAGTAATTTACAACACCCAGGAAGTGCAAACACCCAGGAACATCAAGGAACATCTCTGAAGTAAACACCCAGGAACACCCAGGAATAAACACCCAGGAACATAAAACACCTAGGAAGATAAAACTAGCTACAAAGATGAAGTGTTCCCTTCTTTGAACTTCTTTAGCCTAGAGCTCCTGTAGAAGAGAGGAAATTATGTTATCATGGCTGCCAATGAAAGCAATATCTTCCAACAAAGAACAACTAGGAAAAGAATAATGAACAGAATAATAAACAGATACACAAGCAGCTAGGAGCATGGATAACAATAGTATACTATTGCTGAGGCATTAGTATGGATAACAGAATAATGAAGTATGGATAACATGAAAAATAGCTAATATAGTATACTACTGCTAAGGCATTAGTATAATGAACAAAACTTCCTGAAGTATACTGCTGCTGCTGAAGTATACAGTTGCTGCTGCTGAGTTTGCATTACTTTACAAATCTTATAGAATAATTTGTTTATGCTAGGAATGCATCAGTTTGTACAATACTATAAAGGGCAAATAAAACAACAGAATTGCATAGGGCAAATAAAACATTTTAACCTGCTGTTGTTCTACACTTCAACATGGATAACAAATCTAACAATGATGGTTGTCGTCATCCTTGCGTTGGCTAGTTAAAACTAAGAGCAGCAGAGCAAATATGTGTATTACGCAGACAAACAGGGGTGCTCCTGTTGGGTTGCAACATGAAAGAGCCAGGTTTTTATTACTGCTAAAAAATACTTAGCAACCACAACAAATTATGATCAAAGGAATGGCAACGAATCTAAGGGTTTATTTTTGGCAAAATATCCAAGGTTGAGAAATCCAAAAATGCAAAAAACACCGATCAACTGTAGTTGTTTAACCATCACCACACTAACGAACATGTGTTCAAGAGAGTTGTTTGATCCAAAGAATTGAAGACAAATAAACGAAAGATAAATGTTTCAATTCTATTCAGAAGTATAGTACAAGCAATATCTGACTTATGATGAAATGCATAGGTCCAGCCAATGACTACACAGCAGCAACTACTTCAGAATTGGCTAGAGAAATGCTTATCCTTTTTATTCTTTAATGACGTAAAAAGAAATGCCAACACAGCACCATCAACAACGGACTCTCACCCAACTAATATACTAGAACTAGATCAACCAAGCATCAGTTTTAAAAAGCTCGGTTTAAGATACTTCAATGACGTAAAATCTCAGTAGCATCTCCTTGTAACATCATATGCTCAGCTGACAAACGATTCACATGCAACTCCTCTACATTATATCACACCAACACACGGAGCTGCATCTCTAGATGAGGAATGAAAAAACGTTGACGGCATGCTAAGCATCAGTTTTAAAAAGCTTAATTTTAGATCATCAAAGACCGGAAAGACCGCAGCGGTCTAAATGTTTCACATCCTCTGCCCAGCACAACATCATCATCGTCACGGAAAGGCCGCAGCGGTCTAAACAGTCAGCTATCCACAAAAACATAGTGACCCACATCACCAATGAGCTACTGTGAGCATGTAAGGACCAGATACAATGCAGAGCTACTAAGCAAATGGGATCGGGCAGAAGGGCAAAGAGAGGGAGGTGGCTACCTTCTCCACAGGGGAACTTCCTGGTGGTGATGTTGAGCAGCATCCTGACCGGGCCCTTAACCTTCAGCTGCTTCGCCTTGGCGCCCTTCACCAGATCTGAGGTCACTGTTCAACACACGCACGCACAAACGCATTAGATCGGAGGCGCACAAATCCAGCCTCATCCAACCAAGCACTAACAAACACATGAATGATACTAACATAAGCCATATAGTACTCTTGGAAGTGTGCAGTGAATTTGCACAGGAGTACGTACGTACAACACAATAGAAACCTCAAGAATCATGGTGTGGAATACAATGAGGAATGTTTGTTTGGTCGAGGATGGGTCAGGCGCCATTGATCACGAGATGGGGCAGCCCAGGCTGTTGATGCAGTACTTGCTCACACTACCCAAGAACATCCTGTTCAACCAAAGGAACCGGATCAACTTGTTTCTTTCATACACGAAAGGTGACGCATATCACACAAGCAGGCAGGCAACTGTCCTAGAAACTTCATGATCTAAATAGATTACAAGATGAACTCCTGGAAAAAAAATCGCTAAATGAACTGATCTAGAAGGTTACTACAGTGCTACTACATGGCTGCACTAAAGAATGTGAAGATGCAGTTCTAGATACGTAGGATTTGAATCAATTTTGGCTGTACAAGTAGACTTATTCACTGTGACCGTGAGAGATTTCCATGAAGCAGTGCAAGTCAGTTTTCAGTAGCTACTACTAAGACAGACTGCCTGAACAGTTCTATCCGCGGCATTCAGTTCTATGGAAAGAAAAATGCTATGCCAAGGCGCAAATGCGCTACAGATAAAGAGAAATTTATCTATACACATGCAGTTTCATGTATGCAGGAGCAGATGTAACACATACTTCACACTGTATCAGATTCATAATGACACATCCTAGCAAAACTGAAGCTAATTTCGATCACGCAGTTGCCGCCATGGGCAAAGCTCTGTAGCAGGCTCGCCTGGCCACTCAGACAATATCCTCGATCTGCAAGGGCAAGAACAAGAGTAAGTTTTGGTCACGGTAATAAGATGATGATATAAAAAATGATTGACGGATGGTGAAATGTACACAAGAAAGCATGTTTTATTGCTTCCTTCTGATTGCTCACACCAATAACATCCCGGTCCTATGTTTGCAGTAAAGAAAGCCACAAGGAATTTGGTGGCAGACAGAATATTTATGCTTCCCTTTTCAATGGATCCCCAAACCAAATACACCCTCGTCAATAATGCAAGTCCGTAGATGCAATGCAACATTGGACCACTAAATGACTATGTAAAGCATGATAATGGCCTAACTAGATTTGAGATTTCACACAAGTGGCAACTATACTAGTACAGTAGTGCACCCATGTCTCATGAAAAGCACGATCCTCGTACTGCAATTGCTTATCAGATCTAAACTACAAAACGAAATGGCTAGACACTACAGATCACATGCTTAAATTAGGAACTACGAACAGTTCATGTTCCTGATAAATTCAGAAGGGTCGCACAGATCGAACACTAATTGCCGCATTCCCGGGGGGGGGGGACAATCAGACCTACACGGGAAGGTAATCCAGTAATCCGATCACGGTTCAAATTGCGCATCAATTACAGCCTAAATATTCCAGACCAGAGAAGATCTGACATCAAAAGGGGCGAGAGATGGGATGAGATGGGGTATGACGAACCAGGATGCCGTGCTCGAGGCAGTAAAGTTCCCAGCATGCATTGCCGAACTGGATTACAGGAAGTCGCCAGGATGCCGACGCCGACGAGCGTGGCCGGCAGGATGCCAAAGACGAAGTCGCCAAAGGAGATGTTGTAGCTCCGAGGCGCGCGCCGTGGTGCTCCTGCCATGGGTCGGGCGCGCAAGGACGGTCGGGCTACTCCCGCTTCTCCTCCAGAGGCCTCCGTCGTGCGCTGCTCCCACGCGAGCCCTGCATGTCACCCAAGGAGAGGAGAGGAGCAATATGTTAGGAACCATGGGAGAGGGAGGGGAGGCGCGGAGTGTCGTGCGCGTACGTGGTCATGGCGGGGCACGCCGCCATCCTGGCCGTGGACTACCTGCCTATGGTCGCCGGGCCGGCGAGACGAGGCGCTGCGCGACAAAATCCCAAGGACGGAGTGGTTGGTTGGCTGAGAGTGGATAAGGGTAGGGATGAACGGGAGGGAGGGAGGAGCTCGATCTCGTCTATGGTGAGGGTCGCCGATGGTGGGCGGCGGTGGATCGAGATCTGAGGGAGGGAGAGGGTGACTTGGAGATGGGGATATGGGATCGAGGGGCGTGGGAGACGGTGGAGCAGCGGCGCTCGGGGGTGGGGGTCGAGCTCCGCTGGAGGGAGGTGGCCGACGCACGCAGGAGGGAAGGAGGAGAGGGGAGGCGACGGGGTTCGCCATGGGAGGGAGCGGGGAGGGGAGGAGGAGAGGAGAGCGAGGGGAGAAGGAAAGGAGGCGGGGGCTGAATGAAAAATGTCCACGAGGACTAGGGTTTCGGCTTAGGCGGGCTTGGGGTGAGGACAGCCGTTAGATCCGCAAAAATCCAACGGTGTTCCATCCACGATCCGCGTGAAATGCCCATGGACCAGTCAAAATGCAGTACACGCATACGCTGTCATGACCATCTAAATTGGTCATGATTAACTACAAAATTGGTCGTAGTTAACTAAAAATCAATTTTCTATTTTTCGAGTGCTCGAAATAAGTTTTTTTGTGAAGGACCTATAATATATTTGTTGCAAAATTGGATCAAATCATTTTTCTAAAATATTAGGTCATATTTAATTCACAATTGACCAAATAGTTGGGTGTAAAAAGTTTTGATCCACCTCTCGTGAAAAAAACAAATTTTCACCGATTCAGTTGGAAGCGGGTCAAATTTGAACTGTAGCTGCCTTGTAGTTTGCTCTTTATTTTTTCCAAAAATCGTTTCTAGGTACATAAGTATTTATTAAATCATAGAAAAACCAAAAAAAATTAAGATTCAACCACTAGCTAGGAACGGTTATTCCCGCCGTTTTGACCGCATTTTGAAACCGGCATAAAAATTTAAAAAAATCAAAAAATTGGGAAACCTTCGTATTGTGTCGTTATATGTGGCCAAGTTCCCAGGAAAAATAACAAACTTGTAATACGTCAATTATTTTTAAAAAGTGTTCTCAGAAACGAGCTATCAAGTGTGGAGATCAATGGCTTTCAAGCCAAATGATCAATTTATGGCCACATTCATGGCATAGTTTGTGCAAATGATCTCATATTGCGCAAAAGGGTGCATATTGAAATGGCAAACAAAGTTTCCTAGGAAGTTTTCATTTTCTTTGGACGAAAAAACCATTTTCCATTTTTCGAGTGCCCAAAAGGAGGTTTTTTTGTGAAGGACCTCCCAAATAATTGTTGCAAAATTGGACCAAATCATTTTTCTAAAATACTAGGCCATATTTAATGCACAGTTTACCAAATGGTTGGGTGTCAAAAGTTTTGATCCACCTCTTGTGAAAAAGACAAATTTCTGCCGATTCAATAGAAAGCGGGTCAAATTTGAACTGCGGCTGCCTCATAGTTTGCTATTTATTTTTTCCAAAAATCATTTCTAGGTACAAAAGTATCTATTTAATTAGAGAAACACCAAAAAAATTCCAAGATTCAACCACTAGCTAGGAACGGTCAAGCCCGCCGTTTTGACCGCATTTTGAAACGGGCATAAAAAATTCAAAAAAAATCAAAAAATTGGGAAGCCTTCGCATTGTGTCATTATATGTGACCAAGTTACCAGGAAAAATAACAAACTTGTAATACGACAATTATTTTTAAAAAGTGTTCTCAGAAATGAGCTATCATGCGTGGAGATTCATGGCTTTCAAGCCAAATGATCAATCTTATGGCCACATTCATGGCATAGTTTGTTCAAATGATCTCATATTTTGCACAAGGGTGCATATTGGAATTCCAAACAATGTTTCCTAAGGGACTTTTTATTTTCTTTGCACGGAAAATTCATTTTCCATTTTTCGAGTGCCCAAATTGAGTTCTTTTTGTGGAGGACCTACCATATATTTGTTGCAAAATTGGACCAAATCAATTTTGTAAAATACTAGGCCATATTTGATTCACAATTGACCAAATGTTTGGGTGTCAAAAGCCTTGATCCACCTCTGGTGAAAAAGACAAATTCCCGCCGATTCAGTAGGAAGCGAGTCAAATTTGAACTACAGATGCCTCATAGTTTGCTCTTTATTTTTTTCAAAAAATCATTTCTAGATACATAAGTATGTATTTAATCAGAGAAATATTAAAAAATTTCCAAGATTCAACCACTAGTTAGGAACGGTCAAACCCGCCGTTTTCATCGCATTTCGAAACGGGCTTAAAAAAACAAAAAAATTGGGAAACCTTCGCATTGTGTCATTATATGTGACCATGTTTCCAGGAAAATAACAAACTTGTAATACGGCAATTATTTTTAAAAAGTGTTCTCAGAAATGAGCTATCATGCGTGGAGATTCATGGCTTTCAAGCCAAATGATCAATCTTATGGCCACATTCATGGCATAGTTTGTTCAAATGATCTCATATTGTGTACAAGGGTGCGTATTGGAATTCCAAACAATGTTGCCCGAGGGACTTTTTATTTCCTTTGCACGGAAAATTCATTTTCCATTTTCCGAGTGCCCGAATTGAGTTCTTTTTGTGAAGGACCTACCATATATTTTTTTGCAAAATTGGACCAAATCAATTTTCCAAAATACTAGGCCATATTTGATTCACAATTGACCAAATGGTTGGGTGTCCAAAGCCTTAATCCACCTCTGGTGAAAAAGACAAATTCCCGCTGATTCAGTAGGAAGCGGGTCAAATTTGAACTGTAGTTGCCTCATAGGTTACTCTTTATTTTTTCAAAAAATCATTTCTAGATACATAAGTATCTACTTAATCAGAGAAACATCAAAAGTTTTCCAAGATTCAACCACTAGCTAGGAACGGTCAAACCCGTCGTTTTCATCGCATTTCGAAACAGGCATAAATTTTTAAAAAAAATCAAAAAAATGGAAACCTTCGCATTGTGTCATTATATGTGACCAAGTTTCTAGGAAAAATAATAAACTTATAATACGACAATTATTTTTAAAAAGTGTTCTCAAAAATGAGTTATCATGCGTGAAGATTCGGGGCTTTCGAGCCAAATGATCAAACTTATGGCCACATTCATGGCATAGTTTGTTCAAATGATCTCATATTGTGCACAAGGGTGCATCTTGGAATTGCAAACAATGTTGCCTAAGGGAGTTTTCATTTTCTTTGCATGGAAAATTCATTTTCGATTTTTTGAATGCCCAAAATGAGTTTTTTTCTGAAGGAGCTACCATATATTTGTTGCAAAATTGGACCAAATCATTTTTATAAAATATTAGGCCATATTTAATGCATAACTGACAAAATGGTTTGGTGTCAAAAGTTTTGATCCACCACTTGTGAAAAAGACAAATTTCTGCCGATTCAGTAGGAAGCGGGTCAATTTTAAACTGCATCTACCTTATTGTTTGCTCTTTATTTTTCCCAAAAATAATTTCTAGTTACATAAGTATCTATTTAAACATAAATACATCGTTTGGTGGCGATACGTCGAGGTTTGGATGTGGCCCAGGGCCCCAACTCCAAAGCGCGTAAACTCGCATGCCCGTCGCGTGGTCACCGCGTGACCTTGGCGTTGACATGCGTTCTGGGAGGCCTAGGCATGTCTAGTGGGTTGGGCACTCCCCAGGTAGGTGCTAGGAAGAAAATTACAACAGAAGAATCTCATGAGGAGACTGACCTATGCTCAAAGATGAATTAGCAGTCATGTGTTTGATTAGCGGTACGGGAAATGCACATGGCCAATGGGCGTGAGTTCTGGCTGAGGATGATCATCTACTAAGGAGAATGTCTTAACAAATTTTTAGCTCAAAAGGAGGATCCTAGGTGGTACTTGCTTTGCAAAGTACCACGCCAGACAAAATTATGAATGTTGAAGCTGGGCTCAAAATAATGAATGGATTGAGCTGAAATTTGGTGGAGGATGGTTATTTGGGCATAGGAAAGCATTGTATAAAATTGATACCATTTGGACATGCCAAAGTAGTACTTCCTTCACAATGCTCTTGTATGGACAGAAACTTGGTAAAACTGGTGCGAGAGATTGGATGAATGAAATGAGCTCAAAATTGGTGTAGGTAAGTTACATAGGTATCGTCATGTGCTGGTAAATTTTCAGATCATTAGGGTAAGGCTAGCTAGTACTTACTTCAAAAAGCTTCTCTTGAGGTAGAAACTTTGGAAATTTCCGGAGAAAGATTTCCTTGGAAAATTTATCTGAATATTATCATGTGGCAATGATTTGGGTATGGAAGAGTGCCCAAAAAGTTTGAGGGTAATAGGAGGGGCCTAGATAACACTTGCTTTGCAAGATGCCAATTTGGCCATAAAATATAAATTGAACCTGGGCTCACATAGATGATTTGACTGAGCTGCAATTTGGAGGAGGGTGATAATTTGGGCATATGAAGGAACTGCATAAATTTCATGTCATTTCGATATATAAAAAAGGTACTTCCTTCACAATACTTCTAGGTGGACAAAAACTTTGGAAATTTGCCGAGGAAGATTTGCTAGGCAAATGGAGCTGAATTTTGTCATGCGGTAATGATTTGGATAGGAAAGAGTGCTCAAAAATTCTGAGGGCAATCAAGAATATATAAATAGCACTTCCTTCATAAAGTGATGTTGTGAACAAAATAGGAAGATGAATATTGTTGAATTAGTTTTGAACTAGGCAAGGAAGGATTTTTACATATTTGATGAATATACGACTCAAAGAATTCATGAGATTTTTTTGGGAATTTTGGGAATGGCAGAAATATAGGTTGCTTCACAACCTAGGGCAAAAATTGACACATGGACATGACAAATAGGCAAAACTGATGAGGTGGCGCCAAGTCATACCAATCCACCACAATTTACAAGGTTATGACCATCTATATTGGTCATGATCAGCTAGAAATAAGGCAGCGGACTAGTGTTGTCTGCTTTATGACCATTTCGTGTAAGGAAATTACGACCTTTCTGACCAAAATGGTCGCAATGGTCGGAACAGCTTTTGACCAATTGGTCTCAAATGGTCATAGATCTATGACCAATTCTTTCAGGGTCACTGACAGAAGGTCACTAGTTGACATGTTTCTTGTAGTGTCATCAGTATGTTACTTTCCCGAGATTCGATCGTCGGTATCTCAATACCTAGTTCAATCTTATTACCGGCAAGTCTCTTTACTCGTTTCGCAATGCATCATCCTGCAACTAACTCATTAGTCACATTACTTGCAAGGCTTATAGTGATGTGCATTGCCGAGAGGGCTCAGAGATACCTCTCGGACAATCGGAGTGACAAATCCTATTCTCGATCTATGCCAACTAAACGAACACCATCGGAGACACCTGTAGAGCATCTTTATAATCACCCAGTTACATTCTGACGTTTGGTAGCACACAAAATGTTCTTCCAGTAACCGGGAGTTGCATAATCTCATAGTCATAGGAACACGTATAAGTCATGAAGAAAGCAATAGCAGTAAACTAAACGATCAAGTGCTAAGATAACGGAATGGGTCATGTCAATCACATCATTCTCCTAATGATGTGATCCCGTTAATCAAATGACAACTCATGTCTTTGGTTAGGAAACTCAACCATCTTTGATCAACGAGCTAGTCAAATAGATGCATACTACTGACACTATGTTTGTCTATATATTCACACATGCATTATGTTTCCGGTTAATACAATTTTAGCATGAATAATAAACATTTATCATGATATGAGGAAATAAATAATAACTTTATTATTGCCTCTAGGGCATATTTCCTTCAGTTAGTTCGCGGATGAAGCCGTGGTAGACGGTGGCAAAGGTATATTTCCTAGAGTTAGGCCAACTTCTCACCGGGATTTGAAACACGGCACAAATGGTATTTCTCCCGGGTCTAAGTTTGGGACCTTCTTGGAATTGAAGATGTGGCTCGATGACTACTCGGTTACGCATTATCGTCCACACAAGGTGGTTCACTCGGACGTTAATGTGCGTTACACGGTTGCATGTGAGGAGGATCCGTGTTCATGGATTGTGCGTGCAAGACCATGGAAAGGAGGGTCCACTTGGCATATAGTGAGTTGTGTACCAAGTCACATGTGGCGAGGGAAGAAGGTGGATGGCAAGGTTGTGTCCCCAAAAACACAGAGAACTCACGTCCGAGTTCATTGCTTACAGGCTTTCAACTCAATATCCTCACTTCCAACCATGAGCATTCAACAAGTCATGGACCTTGTGAAAGCCATCTTTTATTACAAGGTGAAATACGTTAAGACATGAAAGGGGAAGCAAGCCTCATTTTAGATGTTGTATGATAATTGAGAGAAAGCATACAACCGAATCCATCGTAGTGTGGCACCTTGCTGTCGAGCGCCACACAAAAGGGTCAGCTGAGCGTATTTTTTCTGAAAGCAGTTCAGTTTCTGAATTCTTTTCGTCCTAAGGTCAATTTTGTCATTTTTTTCCTTTTTTGTAATTGATGAAAATTTTCTTGATTCTGCGAACAATTTTTGAAATTTATGAAAAAAGAGAATATTTAATTTTCTTAAAATTCAAGTTTTTGACAATGAAAGACGCCATAGAAAGTGTTTCGGGAAACCATACGGGCGCTATAGAAAGTGAGTTTTTTTTTTGAGACAAGCTATAGAAAGTCAGTGATCCTTCGAGAGACAATAAGGAAGCGAGCGACCCATTGATGGCTGGCCCACCCACGGGCGCTACTTGAGGGAGCAGATGTATCACTCACTATGAGCGATATAATTTTTTTCATACAAATATAACATTTTTGAAATGTATGATTAATTTTTTTTATACATGATCACTTAAAAAAATTGTTTGACGTTTAATTTTTTAATTCACGTTCCACAGTTTTCATATACACCTGGAACATTCTTTTTACATGTCTAACATATTCGAAATATATCATTAATTCTTTTTCAATTTTTTGTGTTTGATGACTACATTTTTTGTATACATTTTTTATTTTCATATATATCAAGGAATTTTAAATATTTTTGAAATATATCATTAACATATTTTCCCGAAGTAGCAAAACAATGAAAGATTTAATTACATTTGTACTTAACAAAAATGCAAAAAAGATAAGGCGCTTGCACGGGCAGGATTCGGTCTCACGCCGCCACCATCGAGGGCGATAGCTCCGGCTATTGCGACACACACGTGTTATTTGAAGG
This sequence comes from Triticum aestivum, assembly GCF_018294505.1. NCBI lineage: Eukaryota > Viridiplantae > Streptophyta > Magnoliopsida > Poales > Poaceae > Triticum > Triticum aestivum. The sequence goes on from NC_057794.1 coordinate 20,640,355, forward strand.
AAACAAGTAGTGCAATTTTTGCAAACTCATTATGGCCTGCCTGGCCATGGACACGGCGCTGCACAGGAGAGATTTCTTTCCGCCTCGCTTGAAGCGATACGTAGTCGCGCCCATAACTACCCCACAATTTATTTTGGTGTTATCTTTTTTAGGCAAATTTTGGTGCTAGCTTGGTCTGGCTATCATTTAATTGAAAATATGGGCCGTCTATAGGGTTTCCACACCCGCGACAAATACTAAACTAAAATAAAAATAATAAAGTTTCTAAAGAATAATGAATTTAGGGCATTCGTATTACCCTTAAAAGAAATAAGATGAAACAAAAAGTGAAATAAAATTAAAATAATGTAACTTTGTAAGAAAGAATGAATTTGTGGCATTTGTATTACCCATTAAAGAAAAATAAAACGAAACAAAAACTAAAATGGAACCAAAATAATGATTTTTTTTCTTAGGAAGAATGATTTAGTGGCATTGGTATTACCCTTTAAAGAGAAAGAAAATGAAACAAAAAATAAATAAAATCAAAATTATGAAGTTTTCTAAGAGATAATTAATTAGTAGCATTGGTATTATCCTTTAAGAAGAAAGAAAATGAAACACAAATTAAATATCAAAATGATAAAGTTTTCTAATGAAGAATGAGTTAATGACATTTCTATTACCTTTTAAGAAGAATGAAAATGAAAATAATATTATGCAAACAATGGAAATTGGCACACAATTAACACACAAATTATGTTTTTCATCGTATGCAAGAATAATCATATAATAGTGGTACTTCGGGATAAAGAAGTTTTGTAAGAAGGAATGAATTAGTGACATTCATATTACACTTAAAGAAGAAAGAAAATGAAACAAAACTAAGAAATGAAAGGTAGATCGAATTAGTGATATTGGTATCACCTTTAAGAAGGAAAAATATATGAGAGAAATAATTTTTAAAACTTGCACACAACTTAGCAAATTTTTAATATGTATATGAAATAAACATATAGTAGTGCAATTTTAACACTTTAGTACAATTTGTACACTTCTTCTATATTAATTGCATCTATACATTTTACGCTCATCCAACGCCCCAAAAATACCCATGTAAAGTAGCTAAAAGTAAAAAAGAAAAACAGAAAATGCGTAGAAACGGGAAAAGAACTAGCATCATCGGCCTTTTATGCAGGCAATACAAAATGGGCTTAAGCCCAATAAAATATCGACTGACCCAGAACAGTGGTTTGTCAGACTATTTGGCCCAAAAAATGACAACAGACACAACAGAGAAAAAAGAACAAGGAGCACGAATCTTGAAGCAGAGATCAATGGCCCGCTGGGAAACTAATGATAGCCGCGTCAGTGATCGCCGAGGAAGCAGCGAAGAAGAAGATCAAGAACGCCACCCCTCTGGTACCTCATCCTCGTCCGGTGCCTCGTGCATCATCTTTGGCCACCCCTACGGCTCCTACTTCGGTGCGTCAGGGTGCTGCTGCTCGCTACAAGCGTTCGTGCCCGCCTAGTGGTCAATGAATTGCCTTCAAGGTAAAAAAAACTGTCTATGCAATTTTTGAAAAATGTTGTACCAAATGTTTATGAATTTTTTAAAACATGTCCAAGTGTTTCAATAAATATGCTCAAAACATCTTTAAATAATGTTTACTCAATGTAAAACAATGTACGCATAATTTTAAAAATTGTTCATATCATTCAAAAAAGATTTTCTGACATTTAAAAAAATTCTAACACTTCACAAAAGTTTGTATGTTTAAATAATTGTTCATGGTATTTATGAAAAAGAATTACATATTTTTAAAATAATATTCAGCCATACATTCATAGAATATTCAATGCACATTTCGCAAAAATGATCAATGTGTATCTGAAAAAAGTTCAACGAACATAAGGAAAATGTTCAACATATATTTCGAAACATTTGGCAAAGTATCTGAAAATAAATGAAAGAACAAACAAATTTGAAACTAAACATAAATAAATGACGGATTGGAAACCTAAAAGAAAACCAACAAAATAAAACACAAAGAGAAAACAAAGAAAAAAACCGATATAGAAAACACAGAAAAAGATAATCTCGCACAGCAGAATGTAAAGCAGGTCGCTAACTTTCTATAGAACCTTCCTAAAATCGCTCTAATCGGCCAGCCCACTAAGGCATGCACGCACATTGGCGAGACCAGGATACATCTCGCAGTCGGACGAGACTTGCCTGCTCCCCTCCCGTGTGCCCATCCGTACTCCCGCATACGTGGCTTAATTTGATTGGAACAAAATAGTGCCCGGTCCCACCCCCTTAAAATCAGGGGGGAGATGATTAGATTAGAAAGAAAAAAGAAAAAAGGACAGCCGTTGGATGAGGTGGGAGCATGGATGGAAGCACGGGAAGGAAGCAGGCAAGCCCGATCCCTCGCAGTCAGGGACATGTATCTCTCGCGCCCAATAAGGGCAGAGCCTGGTCTACGTGTAGGTCTAGGTTGCGACCAAACACACACCCGCATGCCGGTTTCGGAAGATTATAGAATTTTCTTGGATTATCTTTTTGTTTTTTATTTTCAGTCTTGCCTTTTCAGGTTATTTTTTTTAATCATTTATTCGCTTGTTGCATTATGTAATAATTGATTTTTTTTTAATTTGGACATAATTTTGGAAATCCAGAATTTAAAAAATTGTGAACATTTTTTTGAATTTGGCAACATTGTTTTGAGACTACATGAAACTTTATAAACTCAATTTTTGAGACTACAATAAACCGATACAGAAAGCGCCACCCATCCTGCAAGTGGCGGGGGCCAATGCTTGACCGGAGTATGGCAGGTATTGTTTTTACATGTCTGACCTTCCCATGCGTACTTAGGTCAGACACACTAGATACGACATTGTTAAAGTTTAGTCGGCTAAGATTTAGGAAAAAAACTAGCCATAACAGCTCTATAAGGGAAAAAGGAACAGAGCCCTCGCTCCCACGTCGCGCCCAACGGGCGACACCGGGGCGCCCAAATCCCTTTCTCCAGGAGCCCTTCTTCTCGCTGCTTCTTGCTGCCGTTGCCGCCGGCGTATGCGGCCGCGGTGGGAGGGCATGCTGCTCTCCAACGGATACGGCCTGGAGGGCTCTTGGTAGGCTGCGGGCACGATGCAGATCTGGAGGGGCGCTGGCTAGCCCACAAGGCTGCTCCTGGTGATGGATCTTGTGGCAATGGATCTGGACTGCTCTCCAGCGAGCGTCTTGTGATGCGGAGATGCGACGGATTTGGAGGCCATTGGCTGCTGGGAATCGGAGCTGCATCTCGTCTCGCGGCGGCGCGCTCAGATCGGGAGCTCCATGTACGGTTCTAGCGGCATTCCTCGTCGACCCTGGGGCTACTCCAAGTCGTCAGCAAGGTGCCTCTTGTGGCCGCGTGATGCTGCGTCACCAAGCAGCGCCTTGCACCTGTGCAGGTTGGCCCGTACGAGTCTGCAGCGGCGAGGTGCTGTCATTCCGCACACACCTGCCAACAGAGCTGTGGTGATTCAGATCTGATCGGTCCGACGGCAGTGACTGAAAAGCACTGCAGCGACTTCCTATAGCTGCATGACGACGGGCGGTGCGATGAAAACTATGGACGAAGACTTGAAGCAGAGGAATGGTTGGGCAGTGGCATCGGTCCTATCGCATGTAACTGCTAGGTTCGGCGGGAAGTGGTGGCGACAACACATGAGAGGTTTCGATAATGGTGCTACTCGAGCATCCGGTCTCGCGCTCCGGGGGCGAAAGCCTAGGTCAAGCCCGAGTGGCTACACCTCGCAATGAAGATGTTTTTCTTACATCGTTACCTTGTTGAAGGCATTGTTCGGATATGCTTGAACTGATTCTTTAGGGCAAAAACCTAGATTCTGGCCTTCTGGTTGGATCCAGTGATGACGGGATTCGAGTGTCGCTCCCTAATTAAAGGCAATGCTGTTAAAGAATCTCGTTGTCTATGTGGTGTCATGAGATTATTGGTGCGGGTATGGTCATTACTGTAGGTTGCCGATCACAGATTTGATCACTTTAGGGACTTTTCTTTTTTCCTCGCCTACACATAGCTTTGGTCCTATATGACTTTGCTAGTTGTTGGCATGTTTTCGTGTGTGTGAGTTGGTATTGGCTGTGTGCATCCTAACTATATAGAGGCGGATGTGTGTTCATTGTGGTATGTATCTTCTTGATGCTTCATTTTGAGTCAATAAAATCCACCTTTTATTAAAAAAATAACAGCCTTATAAGGAGCAAGGTGGTTGCACTACTAGAAAAAGGGCTATTTGTCCGGTTCATAAGGCTCATCTGTCCCGGTTGCGGAACCGGGACTAAACGGTCATTATTAATGCCCTTAGCCTTTAGTCCCGGTTCTTATACGAACCGGACAGATGGGCCTCCACGTGGCCACAGTGGCGAGCCCAGGCAGGAGGGCCTTTAGTCCCTATTGGTGCCACCAACCGGGATCAATAGGCATCCACGCGTCAGCTGTTCAGGGGCTAGGGTTTTTGTTTTTTTCTGAAAGGGGGGTGGATTTGGGGGTTTTGTATGGTTAATTAAGGTGTTTCATATATTGTGTTAGGTGGCTAATTAATTAATAGAGATAAGTGTCCTCTCTTATCTCCGTGCTTGGTTGACGCTACGTACTATACCTATAGAGAGGCCCTCGACACGCTAGCTAGTAAGAAAATGAAGGAAACCATTAAGTACAGAAGTTCGTCATGCATACCGAGAGAAGTGATCGACCTCTCCTTCTCTGAGAGATTGGTCGAACAACAAGTTTTCATATTATCTTTCCGATGCTACTGGCTACATACATATACAATATGTAAGATCTGTTACAAACCCCTAGCATCTGAAATAAAGTTCCACATGGTATTCTCCGGCTTTATTGATGACGTGGTCAAGAAAGAATCCCGCTAATTCCTCTTGAATTGCTTTCATGCGATCTTCTGGTAGGAGTTCATTCCGCATCTCTCACGTCTAATTTGAAGAAGGGGGTAAATACGTATATATGAATGAAACTCAACAGAAATGATGTTGTAATAAAATGAAATTGTGAATATTATTGCTTACGCACATCAAATTGTCTTTTAGAGTAACCCCGCTTATCTTTGCAAGTTGAGTTGTAGATGAACTCGCACACGTAGTATCCACAGTAATCATTCCTTTGTTCGTGCCACAAGCACTTTACGAGAAATATAGGTCAATCAAGCTGATAATGAAGCATTATAAATGGCATTGATGAAAGTAGCTAGAATCAATGGGATCGAGATGCGCGGAACTAGCTAGCTAGTACTACTTACTTTCGGGTATGTCCATCGCAGCTCCCCCGGCAGTCTCGGAGCTTGTGCGGTGAATACTTTCCAAACCCTGCGAGACAAAGAAAACAATTACTTGATATCAGGAAATGAACAAAAAGTTGCTGATATGGTGCGATGATGATCGATTGAACTTACTTCTCAAGCATTTTAGTCATGTCCGCATAGGTCTCGGGAGATTTTGGTCTCGAGTCTAAGATGGTTACTAGTCCCTGCTCAAGCTTAATCTACAGGAGAATATAGTGGAAGCTGCGCACGTATGCATAACTCATCAATTACATTACTATAACCTCACTCGAGTAATAAGGAAAGAGTATTTTATCTTTGTTTTGATTTATTATCAATGATTTGAGCAAGTTGGCCTCAGCATCATCGTTGTTCTTTTCAACCTCAAATTGATCTATGAGATTTGTGTTAATGAACCCAATATCATACATTTCTGCTTTTCTGCACTCGATGATCTTCAATCTGCATAATATAGTGAGGATAATCATATATACATGCAATGAAAGAGCTGAGCTATATATAGAGACTTAATGACAGAAGTAGTACTTACAAACAGTAGCAAGTGACCGTTAATTTATCGAGGGCCTTTTGATTGAACCACTGGAAGAACTCCTCAAATGGAACAGTCAACAAATCAATTCCAACGAGGTCGCGCTCCTCTCTAACTCTCAGATACAAAGTATATGTCCCCCCAGACTCTATGCAGGTTTTCATCTACCAATCATGGAATCTTCGTATCATCGTTGTTAGAGATTTTTCATCTTTGACAAGAGGCTTCCCGTAATGGTATTGGTGTTCTTACACCTCCAAGAAATCATAATGTACATCATCGGGTAGGTAATCTTCAAGATTGCTATAACCGGGCACCATCCCCGGATCATTAGCGACAATATCGCTAGACACCTTGAGCGGGGGGCACAATTGGTCCGCTTGTTCGCTGAGCTAAGCAATTTTTTTCCCAACTCGTCGTTCTGCTAACCTTCGATCACTGATAGTATTTCCCGACCGCTCCACTTCGATATATACCTTTGAAGTAATGCGCTCATAGTTGTTTTTCAACGGAGACTTTGGTGGTTTCCTCAGGGCATTGATAGTGCGCTTTCCTTTCACCCGGTCTACCTTCTCCTCCGGAGGTGGATGTCTCTTTGCTTTCACCCCTTCAAAGAAGTCCTTCACTTCTTTTTCCACGATCTTCGCGTTTTCTTCCACGGGCCTCTCGTATGGTAACTTCTCTAGAGGCCTGAGAGGTGGACCGACTCTGTATTGCCTCCCGCCTCTGGTTGTACTGCTAGACGCCGGAGCAGACAGAGCGGCTGCGGCTGTCTTCTTTCGTGCTTGCTTATGAGGCGGAGGAGAAGGACTACGACGCGCCGGAGCAGCCGGGGCAGCGGCGGGTCTCTTCCACCCTTGCTGGCGAGGCGGAGAAGGAGGAGGCTGGTGGCTGCTCGGGCGCGCCGGCGCGGGCGGAGAAGGAGGCGGAGTGCCACCACGCGCCGGAGAAAGAGGAGGCTAGTGGCCGCTCGGGGGCGCCGACACAGGCGGAGAAGGAGGCGGAGTGCCACCACACGCCAGAGAAGGAGGCTGAGTGCCCTGATCACTCGCTAGAGGAGGAAGCGGGGGAGGAGGCGGAGTGCCCTGACTCTCCGGAGGAGGAGGAGGAGGAGGCGGAGGCGTCCAATTCGGAAGGTTGATGAGCTCCTTTCACCATAGGCATGGAGTCTTCACACAAGAACTCAGCCGAATCTCCCCGTCACCCGTAGGGTGGTCAAGCTGGAGGTCCTAAAATCCTTCTGTGATTTCATCAACCATCACCCTAGCATATCCTTCTGGAATCGGCCGATAGTGAAAAGTTGCGCCAGGTTCAGGAGGTGCAACAGAGCCAACAGCCGCCTTGACTTTCAATTCCATCCACTACGTCATAAGGTGGAAATTCTGAGACTCCGTGATAGCATCCACGGGGTAGCTAGCAGGAGCCGTGAAGAAAGGCTCTTGAAGCAGCTCCGTGGAAGCCACGCTGCTTCTCCGCTGAGATGGCGGGGTAGCTTTGGGTGTAGCAGCTTTGGCAAGTCGCGCGTTGCGGGCCTCGTCTCGTTCCTCTAGCGCTTGTACCCTTGCGTGCAGCGTCTGTAGTTGGGTCAACTCTATTTCTTCTTCCTCTCCCGGGGTTTGTAACCGCCTGCGTCGGGAAATCCAGCCTTCCACGAAAGGGAGCCTGGCGTGCCTCCTGTCCGTCCGGGGTGCTCAGGATTCCCGAGGGCCTCTGTGAGCTCGTCGTCCTCTCTGTCCGGAACGAACGTCCCTTGCTGAGCCTTTTTGATATACTCCTGAAGCTTCTCGATGGGTGTGTTCAGCTACTCGTTGGTCCAAACGCACTTTCCTATTACAGGGTACGATTTACCCCCAACCCCGAAGAACCAAGTCCTACAACGGTCTGGCCAGTGTCGCGTCTCTGGTTCGATCCCTTTTCAATGAGGTCATTCTCAGCCTTGTCCCACAACGGCCAGGCTTTCAGGTAGCCACCTAACCTCATGCGATGGTGATGCTTCTTCTTTGGAGCATTTTTCTTGTTTGTCACTGACATCTTCGCTGCTCTCTCAGATTTCTTTTTGGTGACAAATGCAGGCCACTGATCTTTGATCTTCTCAAATCGGCCGATGAATTCTGGAGTCTTGTATTGGTCGACAAACGATGCTTTCAGCTCATTCTTCCACCTCCTGAATAGCTCAACCATCTTCTTAAGAGCATAAGCCTTGATCATTGGCTTTTTAACTGGATTCTCCGGATCCTCCTCTGGCGGGAAGGTGAAATTTTCCTACAGCGCGGTCCAAAGATCAGCTTTCTGCCTATCGCTGACATAAGACACTTGAGAGTCTTTGTCCTTAGGCTTCAACCATTGCTCGATGCTGATCGGGATCATGTCCCTAACTAGAACCCCGCACCGAGCATTAAATTTTTGATTGGTCCGGAGGGGTTCAATCCACTACTAGGGAAAAGCCTATACACAGAATCTTACCAGCAGCGCGCTTTAAAATAAGACGCTGCTGCTAACTAGTAGTAGCGCTCGCGCACAAACCTCGCTGCTGAAATGAATGTATCAGTAGTGCGCCCACTCTAAGATGCGCTACCGCTATAATTGCCACGACGCCGCCGCGAGGCTAGTTCTAGCAGCAGCGCGCTTGTATGAAGAGCGCTACTGCTAGGGACCATAGTAGTAGCGCATTTACACAATAACCGCGACTGCTAAGTTTACAAAAAAAAATTAGTCCCACCTTGCTTCGTGAAGAGAGTTTGTACCACCTTAAATATGTTACTTCTCAAACTTTCACAACCACTTGGTCTTCATTGAACTCTATGTGTAAAATTTGTGGCCGCAATATGAGTCTTCAGCAGTTCCTAAACTGGTGAGGACTCATATTGACAAATCAGATTGTACACAAAAAGATCATTGATGATCAATGTATTTTTGATGTCTATTTTTACATGCTGACACATAGCAGTAGCGTGCTCTTTGTGAAAGGCGCTACTGCTAGGTCGTTTACCAGTAGCGCCTTTTGCTATAGCGCGCTACTGCTAAGCCATTCCATCTCCCCCACTCTCCGACCTAACCGATCCACTCACACTCACACTCATTCGATCTCCCCCTCAACCCCCCATGCCGGTCCTCCCCCATCACCCCTCCTCCGATCTGCACCGCCGCCACCTCCTCCTCCTCGCTGGACTCGGTACCAGCCTCATCATCCGTCCTCCCTCTAGTCGCCGCTGGCCGGCCCCTCCTCGCTCCGCCTTCCTTCTCCGTCCTACCTCCACTCGCTGTCGGCTGGCCCCTCCTCGCTCCATCTTCCTCCTCTGTCCTACTCTCTTCTCCTTCCTCGAGTCGCCCCTCCTTCTCCCTACTCCCTCCTCCATCCACAACCCCAACTCCCTGCTACATTTTGATTTAGTAGGCTAGTTGATTTAGTTGATTTAGAACATTTTAATTTAGTTGATTTAGTATGTAGTTGATTTACTTGATTTAGAACATCTTGATTTAGTTGATTTAGTAGGCTAGTTGATTTAGTTGATTTAGAACATTTTGATTTAGTTGATTTAGAACATTTTGATTTAGTTGATTTAGTATGCTAGTGGATTTAGTAGGCTAGTTGATTTAGTTGATTTAGTATGCACCATTTTATTGTTATTTTTCTGTACATGGATAGGTAGATGCATTTGTTTTTTTGTAATAAGTTATTTTTTGGAAAAATGTAGGTGCCAATTTAGTTAAATGTGCCACTTGTTTTTTTAATCAATTATCTTAGGCAATAGGGGCCAGATGAGATGAAATGTCTTGGTAGTTGGTACCCTTATTTGGTAAATATTTGCGAAAAGTTTTTTCGGCAATAGGTGCCACCGAAATGCTTTGTCCATAAAATTGCTTCTCGCAGAAGAAACAAAAATATCACATGCTACTGTTTTTCTTTCCTGTGAAGTGAATCGTTAATCCTTTGCTCATATAGCTTTAGGAAAATGGCGCCACCACCACCACCACTATGTCGACTGTGCAAGTCAAGGTGCACCAGCAGCCTTGCAACTGGCAAGCTGTTCGGCATCTACTTCCAGCCAAGTTTTCGTCATGCGGTGGTAAGAAATTAGATGAAATGTAACAACTATTTTATTTTTAGTGTTGGCATTACTGCATTGTGTCATTTTGCTTTTTTTACACAGATCGTCCCATGCAATGTGAGGTTGAAATTCAACAAGCTGACAGGAGACACTGTGACATTTGAGGCTCCTGGGGGGCCGTACACTATGGAGGTCGAGAAAGGATGCAATATGTCACAGATTGGAGGAGATGAATGGGCCCGTTTCCTTGCCCACATGCGTCTTACTGGTGGTGAGTTGATCAGCTTCTCCTTCAGAGCAGAAAGACCTAAGCCGGCTGTCATTTATCTCAACCTGGTGGAAGATGACGAAGATGATGAAGATAATGAGTACCCACTCGATGAAGATGATGAGAACCCACTTCATGAAGCCATCATAGCTCAAAGAATGAGGCTGAGCGAGGAGGAGGTGTGAAACCTATGGGACATAATTCTGCCATGTGATGACTTTGTCGGGGTGCCATTCGTGACCCGCCTGACAAGTACCATGGTCAATCGGCATGACATGGTATGTTATACGTACTTCCTGTAGTAATTTGATGATATATATATATGTGTGCTTTATTGTTATACTTACAAATGCAAATTATTTGATGATATGCTTAGTGAATCCGATGATATGCTTAGTGTAGAGTCCAATGATATGCTTTGTGGAATCTAGTCGATGATATGCTTTAGTGTAGAGTCTGATCACATGCTCTTATTAGTGTAGAATCCAATGAACTATTAATAGTGTAGATAATCCATATATACTTATTAGTAGAATTCATGATTAGTTAGTACAAATGCGTAGTACTGTGTCTTTTGATAGTGTAGAAATCTAGACTTAATAGAAATATATTTGCAAGAGTATGTGCGAGGCTATTTATTAATTGATATGTTTTTCTTATTCAGAAATTGCCGAAGAACCTATCTTTGAGTTGTGGTATCGAGCCTGATGAAGAAGGCTCAGCTGGACTACGCCGTACCGCAAGGGGCTTCGTCACCACCTGTACTTGCCGCATGGACACAGACGGTCGCACACACTTAAACTTGGTTGGGTGGAAGAGATTCCTCGTTGGCAAGAATCGTGTTGGACATGCCATCCTAATTACTATCAGGAACACCCACCGCGCAGGCTTGAGGATGATGATCGTCGTCGATATCATCTAGAACTACATGTGTGTGTGTGGCTATATCATCTAGAACTACATATGATGATCGTCGTCGATATCATGTAGAACTACATATGATGATCGTCGTCGATATTATCTAGAACTACATATGATGATCGTCATCGATATCACCTTGTACTGCTTGAGGATGCATGTTGAGTATATATGAAATTATTATCTAGTACTCCCTCGGTTCCAAATTACTCTTCGTGGTTTTAGTTCAAATTTTGAACTAAAACCACGACGAGTAATTTGGAACCGAGGGAGTACTACCTAGTACCTATAATGCTTTATGAAATTGATATGTAGTAGTACCTAGTATCTAGAAATTGATGTTTATTGAAGCTGAAAAAGGGTAGGAAGCCGGGGGGAAATGATGAAAGATATAGCAGTAGCGCGGGGAAAGGAAATCGCTACAGCTAATTAATAGTAGCGCGTTCTGAAAACGCGTTGCTGATACAGTCCAGAGTAGTAGCGCGTGTACAGACCGCGCTACTATTAACAGTTAGCTGTAGCGCCTTATTGGTAGCGCGGCTGCCCACGCTGCTAATAGCCCCAAAAACCGCGCTACTACTAGGGTTTTCCCTAGTAGTGATCGGTTGGCCAGCGCGACCAATTTCGATGATCGTGTACCTTTCATCCGAGCGCAACTTTCTCTTCGGGCCTCGTCTCGTTACCGAAGTGTTGCTCGATCCGGAGGGCTATAAAAGAAGAAAAAGAAGAGAGTTAATATGTGTACATACCAAAAACAATTAATGCATCAATTAGCTATTGTCAGTACATGCTTAATTAATATATATATACCTGGTCGGACTCCGTTCGGTCACCGGAGCCGTCATCACGGTGTCCTCCCCCCTCCATTCGGTCACCAGAGCCGTCATCACGGTGTCCTTCCCCCTCCATTCGGTCATCGGAACTGTCATCATGGTGTCCTTCCTCCTTCATTGTTTGATCATCGTTGTAGCCTGCTTATTCATCCTGTCTTTCCAGACCATCGGTGCATGTGTCGTTGAGAAACGACAAGACGGCATCACTTCAGTGTGCGATTATCTCCCCCAACATCGCTTCTTGTGCTTCGTCTCGGGGGTGTGGATCCATAGTTTCTACAAATATTTACAACATGGCAATTATTATTCAAACATGACAGATGGATATATTAGTGGCAAACGTTGAACTAGCTAGCTAAGCACAATAAGGAATCATATTAGTGGCCTGGCCTCGACGTTTCTCTAGGGTTTGGGGTTGCCTCGACGACAACGCTCTTTTAACTTGGTAAATTTGGGTGGCCTCA